>NC_081529.1:35881614-36036614 GCF_030273125.1 Centropristis striata
TTTCTCATTCCTTTCCCCATCTGACATTATCTTGAATTTAGAGATGAAGACTGGATGGAAGAACACAACAAAGTTAGAAAGTGAGAAGTGGAAGTATATATATATTAAAAAAACAAACAAAACACACACATTAAGTTTCATTGACATTTGATTTATTCCAGCACACACAAGCATAAATATATATAAATACATATGTATAATAAAAGTGTACAATGAGAAAAGATTATTTATCAAAACAGCTGCCAATTGATTTTCTTCTCATTAACTATTTGATAAATTAGCATATAAAAAACTATAAGTGATATAAAGTAACAAATAATAACTAGAAGTTTTCTAAATAAATTGTGAGTGTGCTTGACTCTCTCCCACACATTATTAGATTACAATTTGAACTGTTTTCAAAATGGAAAAGAGGAGGAAGTCATGAAAGATAATATACCAGGTGTTGGTGTGTGTTTGTCTGAAAGTAGTGTGAAACTCGTCAGTTAGTGTCTAAAACGCATCAGTTTGTGTCTAAAACTCGTCAGTTGGTGTCTAAAACGCATCACTTTGTGTCTAAAATTCGTCAGTTGGTGTCTAAAACTCGTCAGTTAGTGTCTAAAACTCGTCAGTTGGTGTCTAAAACTCATCAGTTAGTGTCTAAAAATCATCAGTTAGTGTGTAAAACTCGTCAGTTGGTGTCTAAAACTCGTCAGTTTGTGTCTAAAACTCGTCAGTTAGTGTCTAAAACTCGTCAGTTAGTGTGTAAAACTCTTCAGTTTGTGTCTAAAACTCGTCAGTTGGTGTCTAAAACGCATCACTTTGTGTCTAAAACTCGTCAGTTGGTGTCTAAAACTCGTCAGTTAGTGTCTAAAACTCGTCAGTTGGTGTCTAAAACTCATCAGTTAGTGTCTAAAAATCATCAGTGTGTAAAACTCGTCAGTTGGTGTCTAAAACTCGTCAGTTTGTGTCTAAAACTCGTCAGTTAGTGTCTAAAACTCGTCAGTTAGTGTGTAAAACTCTTCAGTTGGTGTCTAAAACTCGTCAGTTAGTGTCTAAAACTCGTCAGTTGGTGTATAAAACGCATCAGTTTGTGTCTAAAACTCGTCAGTTGGTGTCTAAAACTCGTCAGTTAGTGTCTAAAACTCGTCAGTTAGTGTGTAAAACTCGTCAGTTGGTGTCTAAAACTCGTCAGTTAGTGTCTAAAACTCGTCAGTTAGTGTCTAAAACTCGTCAGTTAGTGTCTAAACGAATCAGTTTGTGTCTAAAACTCGTCAGTTGGTGTCTAAAACTCGTCAGTTGGTGTCTAAAACGCGTCAGTTAGTGTCTAAAACGAATCAGTTAGTGTCTAAAACTTGTCAGTTGGTGTCTAAAACTCGTCAGTTGGTGTCTAAAACTCGTCAGTTGGTGTCTAAAACTCGTCAGTTGTTGTCTAAAACTCGTCAGTTGGTGTCTAAAACTCGTCAGTTAGTGTCTAAAACTCGTCAGTTAGTGTAAACAAGAAAAAGAAAAGAAAGAAAGAAAGAAAAATTAAGACTTTTTTTTTTTTAGAGTGATCAGAAGAAACTGGTAGCTCCCTCCTTTTTCTCATGGCGGTCTATGAGGCTGTGGGTGGTGTTGGTAGATCATTTTTGGCGTGTTTTTGCAGAATTTGAAAACTGTTTGCAGAAACCCTTAGAAAAGTCACAGCACACTTGTCATGGCCGAGCCGGTCAATTTGATACCTTTTTGGTGTTTGTAAACGCCAAATTGGTTTCAGTATTAAGATGTTTTTTTTAATATTGTGAAGCCTGACAATGGCTAATGTCTCTAACAACCACAGGGCTCACGGTATGCTGGAATACAGAAAGTCTTTTCTTTCACATGGCTTCAATTTCCCACATACCTGTGCAACATGTGCATTAGACAAAACGTACATACCAGGCTGTCCAACACCGTTGAGGCGCGTCATAAGGTGGCGTACATTGGGCAGCAGCATGTGGACATCAGACAGAACAGTATCATGATGAAAAGTGATCTGGTCCATGGCTATTCATTTATGGGAGAAGAGTAGAGCAGTTATATGCTTCCCAATACCTAGAGAGACTGGGCATACAAAGAGTTGCACATTAAGTTCCTATTTAATGATAAATTATTAAAATATGTCAGTCAGTGACAAATAAGGGTTGGCAAGATGTCAAATGGTGTAACCACAAAAAAGATAAATATTAAATACTTCATCCACCTACATTGGATTTAAATTACATTACATTACTTCATTTTAAAAAACATCAAATTAATTAACATTAACCCTTTGATGCACAACATGGTCTAAAGTGACCCGACAAGAGTTTTTATATTCTATATCTTTGCAATAAATTATTTTCATTCATCATCAGTCAGTATTCCAGGTTTTCCTCAATTAGTTTGTTTTTGATCATCATACATCCTAATTTTAAGTTTTCCTTTATTCATTTTTTAATAAAATCCATTTTTGTGTCACTACTCTTCTAATGCACAACATGGGTCAAAAATGACCCATATCCATTTTTTAACTAAGTAGCTTGCTAAGCTAACTACTTAGCTAACTTCTTGGCTAAGTAGCTTGCTAAGCTAACTATTTAGCTAACTTCTTGGCTAAGTAGTTAGTTAAGTTGCTTGCCAAGATAACTACTTAGCTAACTTTTTGGCTAAGTATTTGGCTAAGTAGCTTGCTAAGCTAACTATTTAGCTAACTTATTGGCTAAGTAGTTAGAATAGCAAGCTACTTAGCCAAGGTGCTAGCTATGTAAAAATACAAAAACGTTTTTTCTTTATAAAGTATGAGAGGCAAAATGGAAATAATGATCTGTTATCAAAAACGAGATATTTAAAGAATACTTGGAATATTCAATCATAAAATAAGTTGATATCAAAAGATTGAAATAGCATGGGAATGAATGAGGGTCATTTTTGACCCATGTTGTGCATTAGAAGGGGTAAATATGTTGTGCATCAAAGGGTTAAGAAGCGACTTCATCTGTAACAACCTCGTGTCCTTTGATCATATAAGACTGAGGCATTGTATATATGAAAAGTTTCTTTTGTCGGGAGAGAATGCGAGTACTTCTCTTCATGCAGCACGCAACTAAAGGCTTTGATTGATAACATCGGCTTGCTGCATTTTTCTTCAGAGATTCAGAAACACTCAATATTTTGGGAAGAAACTGCAACCACAAAATATTGGGATATATATATCGTATATTGACATTCAGTCTAAATATATCGGGATATGACTTTTGGTCCATATCGCCCAGCCATACTCTACACAGCATTATAATTATCCAAATATAACATTGCATATATCAATATAGTTCAAATTTGCACTGTGATCCTTGCTCCAGACAAGCCGCGGCTTTTATTTAAGATATTCTTTTATTTAAATGTGCACTTTATGGAAAATAGTTTCAATAAAACTACTTATGACATGTTATATTTGACTTTGACTGAACATTTGCTCTCACTTTGTGATAAAAATATCCGGATATATATCGTATATCGATATTCAGCCTAAATATATCAGGATATGACTTCTGGTCCATGTCGCCCAGCCCTACTTGTGGGAACCCATAGAGCTAATCTTAAACACATTTTCAAAGAGCTATGTGTCATTGCATGAATCTCAGCCTGTCCCTCTTCACTCCATACATCAGGGATGGGCAACTTAAATGCTGCAGGGGGCCACAGTTTATCATGTTCACTCCCACAGGGCCACATATAGGAGCATCACTTCACCAGATATGATGAAACTGCAATTTTAAAAATGTTTACAGTGCAGTAACTTAACATATTTCATGCTCTAATGCATGTATAACAGTATAAATAGGAACACAAAAGGTTTGAAGCAAATAAAAAATAACCACTTACTGTGATTTCTTTTTTTTTTCAGTGCAAGAACAGCAGACCAACATTAATTACAAGAAACTATTTTGTGCATTTTTACACTGCACTTTTAAGATTTCATGCTCAAATGCATGTATTTGTACTGAGGGCCACTTCAAGTGAGGGTGAGGGCCGTATGTGGCCCCCGGGCCTCATGTTGCCCATCCCTGCCATAGAGCCTCTAACCCCCTGTTAGAAACAGGATCTGGGGACTGACAAGCAGTCCAAGACAACATATCGCAGTAGTAAATCATGTAAAATATCAACTGAGTTTTGTGTTTTCATTATCTCTAAGCCAGAATCATCAAAATTACAAGAAAAACAGGCTTGAAAAATATTTCACTCTATGTGTAATGAATCTATATAATGTATGAGTTTCACTTTCTGAAATAACTGACAAAAATATTGAACTTTGTCATAATATTCTATTTTTTTTAGATGTTCCTGTATGTGGACACTAAGACGCAGATTGGATTCTAGTATCAGCATGTCAGCATGCTGCAGCAGCAGCCTGGTGGAGTGAAGTGAAGCCAGCTTTAAGCTTCATGTTTGGATAAAAATAGTCTCTGTGCACAAACCTTCTACACCTCCAGAGGGAAAGTTCAGTCAGAGCCATGCGGATATCACTATGAAATATATTTTCAATCTCAACTCTAACGGTCAAACGTGGAGAGAATAAATGAAAAACCTTTAACAACAAGGAGGAGTTTTAAGAAATGAAGACAAACCTTTCAGATATGAGACAGACAGGCGGCACGCCCCCCGTCACTGCACACTGGGGCCGGACTGGTGCACCTCCCTATGTCCTCCGGACGGAAACACTGACAAATAACTTCTGTTCCGTCTTCTGCAGCGCCTCAGTAGCAGCTAGTGGGATAAACACCTGTCTCTATTAGAGGAATAACACTCACTACACCTCTACTACTGCAACAACAACAACAACAACAACAACAACAACAACAACTAATGCTACTACTTCATCTCCCTCTGCAGCCTGTAAGGAGCATTAGCGCCACCTTGTGCTGCGGAGTGTCCATTACTGCTTCTCCAGTTCAGAAACCTCCTTAATAAACCTCTAACATTTGACACTGGGTGTTTATATTTTTGTTCAGAGCTTTGGTATTTTTGACTGTATCATATATGGTGTCAATTAGTGTCTTCTGTGTTTTTGTTTTGTCATTTTGTCTTCTCATTTTTGTCTTTTTTAGTCATTTTCTGTCTTTTTTGGTCATATTGGGTCTTTTTGTGTCTTTTTTAGTTATTTTGTGTCTTTTTTTTTTGTCATTTTGTGTCTTTTTTGGTCATTTTGTGTCTTTTTTAGTTATTTTGTGTCTTTTTTTGGTCATTTTGTGTCTTTTTGTGTCTTCTTTTGGTGATTTTGTGTCATTTGTTGTGTCTTTTTTTAGTTATTTTGTGCCTTTTACAGTTATTTTGTGTCTTTTTTAGGTCATTTTGTGTATTTTTTAGGTCATTTTGTGTATTTTTTAGTTATTTTGTGTCTTTTTTGGTCATTTTGTCTTTTGTGTCATTTTGTGTCTTTTTTAGTCCTTTAGTCCAACATAAAATGTTATTTTGAATCTTTTTTTTACTTTCAAAACACTATCATGCTCAATAAAGAATGTTAAATGTGTCAAATGTGAACAAAGGAGTCAAATCTAACATATAAGAGGGTTCCATCCAGTTCTATCATTTGATACTAAATCTATTTGAGCTTGTCTCCAGTTTTACTTGGTATATCATCATCAAACTGAAACTGGCCTCATGGAGTTTACAGCCAGAACTTTAGAGGTAAATGTACAGTAGGGCTCCACGCTGCTTTGTTTTCTAGTCTGATGGAGGCAACAAGTCTGGATTATTTGGAGCTCCAGGACACTCCAGAGGCACATTCCTATCAACTGTATTTTATTATATTGTTGAAATGGCGATAATAAATAAAACTTGAAACTTGAAAACTTCTTCCAGAGAATACCAACTCTGTTGTCTGATATTTAACATCCTCTTATGCCCTCTGGTGGACGTCTCTGCATCCAGCAGGACCTGAGACATCTGACGCAGGATGAAGAATTAAACTACAGGCCAAAAGTTATGAAGAAACTTAAATGTTGTGTTCTCAATGTCTTTCTTCTTAAAACCAGTGTGTATTGTGTGTATTTCTGGATGTGTTTACTACATGATCAGACTTTACCTTTATTGAATTGAACCATTTTCCTCCATTGACCTTTAGGTAAACATTGATGTTATCAGACCATTGGTGAATAAATGTTACCAACAGAAAAGAAGGGCTTACACTGCAAAAAAGGTGTTTAGTCTAAAAACCAGATCAAACAGTAAATCTGAGGGAAATGATCTTGCTGCATGGACAGATAATTTACCTTGACAAGATTTATTAAATTAAGATTATTAAATCTAGAAATAAGCATGTTGAACACTTAAAATAAGAAATTAACTCTTAAAACCAGATAAATGAAAGCTGCCAGCAGTGATGAACTGGCCCGAGCAGAGTGACCTGATGATTATTTGGTTCTTACCAAGATAAAAAAAAAACTTTTTGTGTCTTTTTTTGTGATTTTATGTCTTTTGTGTCTTTTTTTTGGGTGTTTTTTTGTGTGTGTGTTTTTGTCTCTTTTATGTCTTTTTGGTGATTCTACGTCTTTTGTGTCTTTTTTGTTTCTTTCTTTGTCATTTTGTGTCTTTTTACATCTTCTTTTGGTTACAAAATTACCAAAAAAGACCAAAAATCAATTAAACAATTATCTTGTTTTAAGAGTTCATTTCTTATTTTAAGCGTTCAACATGCTTATTTCTAGATTTAAGAAATCTTGTTAGAGAATTTATCTCTTTTTAAGAGCAAAGTAATACATTTTTCAAAAAACAAAACTGTAGAAAACATTGTTTTGGCTGAAACATTTACAGTGTTTCATTGTTACTGAAACTGAATTAACCCATTTATCATTTTACGTCTTTTACTGTCATGGTTTAGCAGTGTTTCACTGTAAAATCTAGATATTTTTACAGTGCATTCATCATTTGACATGGTCTAGAACGACCTCTGTTTATTAGGAAAGTAAAGGAGGAATAAATTAATAAAAATAAATAAGAATAAGAAATAAGAATAAGAAATTATTCTCTAGGTATTCTTGTAAAAACAAGGGACGAATGGAGTGATATTTTTGAATTGCTCATTATAAAATGTGCCTTTTTTAGGCTCTTTTGGATACGGAAACTTTTATAACTGACCTTCTGATGTCAGTGACTTGTAGTGTGTCTTTCACCTCCGCCAAAATAAAAGCTCAAATTCCTCCCAGCTCTGTCACCACGTAGACTGGCAGGTAGTTTATGTCATGAGGCAGAATCCTCCCCACCTCCTCCTGTCAACAAACACATGGTGTGTGTCCACAGAACCATGTGTGCTCACTTTCCTGCTCTTTGATTTAATCCTCCCGGAAAACACTCAAAAACTGCTCATATGATTTGAAGCACACTCAATATCATCTTCCACTCTTATAAAAGCTTCCCAAAATATGATTAATGATAATGATTAATGATTAATATAATCAGTATTCGTGATGAGATTCATCCGAACTGGATGAGGTGGAAGAGAAGAACAGTTTGATATCCATCGCTGGCTTTTATTTTTCTCTACTATGACTGTGAGGTTTGTTTATTTGTAACTTACATCACATATTTGAGATCATTTATGTGTAAGTGCAACAAGATATTTAACTTAAACGTGTCAGATGCAGAGCAGGTGAAAATAAAATCTCTTTATTCAAAAAAGCAGCAAGGAAAACCTCACAGAGAGAAAGAAAAGGGCTGTGAAACTCCTGACTCTGGGTAGAAATCTAACAAAGAAAAGTCGCTCGAAAGGAGGAGAAACACTGAAAGCTATCTACACTAAAAACTAAATAAATAATCCTAATCTAAGATAAGGGGAAAACAATGAAATAAAAACTGCTACGAACAAAAGGCGCTCCAAAAGGTAGGAACAAAACCTGATAGGAAAATAAAAGATTCTACAAAAAAACACTATGAATAACTGGATCAGGACTGAAAGGGGGGAAAATAATAAAGAACACAAAATCACTCCGAAAGGAGGAAAAACAAAACAGATGACTCAAAAAGCAACGAAACTAAGAACTGCGCTTATCTAATAAAAATAAGAAAAATCACTCGGGGAAGGGCAAGTGACCAGAAACGAGAGGAGAGTTACTATTTCAAAATAAA
Source organism: Centropristis striata (assembly GCF_030273125.1). Taxonomy (NCBI): domain Eukaryota; kingdom Metazoa; phylum Chordata; class Actinopteri; order Perciformes; family Serranidae; genus Centropristis; species Centropristis striata. The sequence continues at coordinate 35,889,718 of NC_081529.1, forward strand.
ACAGGAAATAACAAGACCAGAACACAAAATAAAACACCACCTCAAAACGTTTGTCAATACCACCCATAACGACCCATACGAGCGTTTCGCGGTTTGTTCTGAAACTAGTTTACCGTGTCATTATAAGGCTGCAGTTAAGCTGAATTTAGGCTACAAAACCACTTATCTAGGAAAATACAGTGAAAGGGTCAAAGTTATGAGACCAAACCGCTAAACGTCCTTTTTTAATATGTATATAACGTTATATATAACTTTATTGACTCGTTGCCGTGGATACGCATTGTTCTGCTTCTCTCCTGATGACGGCTCGCCTTGTTACTGACCTGTCAATCAAAGGTAGCCCCGCCCCAAATCATATGATTCTTTATCTTCTATTTTCTTCTAAATGGGGCCATTATTTACACTATTAACATCAGATTGTCTTGAAGCAGATGTTTTTACTAGTGATTGAGACCATAGTGTTGTCCTAAAAAACATTTCTGAGGGAATAAATCAAGTGAGAAGTTTTCTCATTTTGCATTGGAATGAATGGACCTAAATGCTTTTGCAGCCAAACTTAGCGCCCCCTGCTGGAACTTTCGATAGAAAGCAGCTTAAGGCACTTCCTGGTTTGCCGACCTGCTCAGACCACTGAAAGTCAACTGGGGAAATGTAGAACAAGTGTGTGTATGTGTGTATAATTCATTATTTACCAGACTTGAATGTGTATTTTTCCTTTTATCAAACACTTTGAAAACTGTGAGGCGTTTACAGCGTTTTTTTTTTGTTTTTTTTTTCAAAATCCAGAATTACCCTAGACCATTCCTAATGTTTGTTCTCTCTTCTTTGTGTGATAATAACAGTGTTTCTTTCACCTGACATTGAGGTCAATGGAACAAAAGCAGGATAACTGGAAACACTATGGTAAGCAGAGTGTTTCTACCTCCACAACCCGCCACTAAAACAGGTTGTCAGTAAACAGACAGGGAATATGGGCTGAGAGAGTACAGTATATGCTATAGAAGTACAGTGTGTAGAGGAAAGAGGGAGGGCATAAAGGGGAGGTGAAGGAACAGCCTGAAAGAGAGGGAATAGAAGAAGTTAAAAAAATAAAAAGCTGTAAGAGTTTAGACGAGGAAACATCTATTTCATGTGGCAGGTGTGTAGGAGACGGAGATCAAAAGTTGCACAAAAAAACCCTCCCACACACTGTCTGACTTGCAAAACATATTTATTGCGACATTTTGGTGCTGGACCTTTATGATATAAAATGGCTTTACCATTTTACTTCTTTTGTTTTGTTGGACTGGAATTACATTTGTTGTTCTGCAAGATAATTTCAACTTAGTATACTTATACAATAATTCAACTTCAACTTATTTTATGATTGAATATTCCAAGTATTCTTTAAATATCTTGTTTTTGATAACAACAGATCATTATTTCCATTTTGCCTCTCATACTTTATGAAAAAAAAAGGTTTTTGTATTATTACATAGCTAACTACTTGGCCAAGTAGTTAGCTTAGCAAGCTACTTAGCCAAGAAGTTAGCTAAGTAGTTAGCAAGCTACTTAGCCAAGAAGTTAGCTAAGTAGTTAGCTTAGCAAGCTACTTGGCTAAATACTTAGCCAAGAAGTTAGCTAAGTAGTTAGCTTAGCAAGCTACTTAGCTAAAAAATGGATATGTGTCATTTTTGACCCATGTTGTGCATTAGAAGAGTAGTGACACAAAAAGGGATTTTATTAAAAAATGGATAAAGGAAAACATAAAATCAGGATGTATGATGATCAAAAACAAACTAATTGAGGAAAACCTGGAATACTGAATGATGAAAATAATTTATTGCAAAGATATAGAACATAAAAACTCATACATATCAGGTCACTTTAGACCATGTTGTGCATCGAAGGGTTAAGTAGTTTATTATGACCCATATCAACGTTTATTGTTGGGAAGACTTCTAGTGAGGGCTATAAAGAGCGAGAAAGTCCGTTTTGGGTTGGGTGTTCTTGTTCGGTTTGAAACTTAAAGTCTATGTCTAGTTATTATAACTTTAGGTAACATATGTCACATTCTTTGTCACATGCAGATTACGTTGTGTAGTTATATACGGAAGTGAAGTTACATAAACAGATGCACTGTTCTTTACACCACACCATCTTTTCCTAAACCTAAACAAGTAGTTTTGTTGCCTAAATCTAACTAAACCGTAGCAATCGTATGAGGACATTCTGATCTCCTGCCACCTGTCCAGGCACTACTTTAATAAATACTCCTGTGGGTTGTATCAACTGGTAGAAACAATTCAAACAATGGAACAACTATCCAGATTTATCCTTTAAACAATTTGCACTCCACACTGTATTTTCTTTGGTTGCATTCATTAGAGAAACAGTGAGAGGGTTGTTATATCTTTAATCTTTGGGGAAAAGAAACAAAACCCCACCACCATTAACAACAATAGTTAGCTCAAAGGGAAACTCTGAGCTGCGTTCAGTTTGCTGACCTCAGATTTTCATGCTAATGTTGTTTTTTTGATGCATGTTTAACATAAAACATCTAGATCTGTTCCAAGGACAAAGATACCTCTTCTTCTTGTATTAAAACGACTTTAACTAAAAGAGGCTGAAGATGTTTCTGTGCAGGAACCTGAACTTTAAAGCTGCCACTGGTCTGATTTGACTGGAAATAATGGAAAAGTGCTTCTGTCTGAAACAGAAACCTGCCATGATACAACGCTGATTCCCTAAAATTGGGATGCTGTGTAAAATGGAAAAACCCCAGAATGCATCAAATTCAGAAGAAGTGGATATATTTTAAAATATATATATATAGTTTTCCACTTTGAGCAACAGATATCCTGTCTCTGTACTGTTCAGGTTAATGTTGGTTGCAAAGGTTTTGCAAATCATTACATTCTGTTTTTATTTTTATTTTTGCAGCATCAACACTTTTGGAATCAGGTTATATTAACCCTCTGTGGTACACATTATGATGGCAGTTAGGAAAACAATGTTTGGAGTGTTTTTTTGTCTTAAAGTAGACTAAATAAACATAATCTGAAGAAATTTTATGCAACCAACATCAAATATATATTTGTTAAATTGTAAAGATCAAAACAAAATTATGAATGGTATGATTTATAACATTATATATATATATTCCTAAACAAACACTACCAACATCTCATGCTGCTGATTCCATAATGGTTCATTGTTGCCTCAGGGCAACAGTTGCATTTTAACAAGTTTCCATTATTTAATTATAAAATAAATTGCATGAAACTATCAAAAATGAAGGTTCACTCTCCTATCAGTAGGAAAATATTTTTTCCAGATGGAAAAGGGCCAGAAAATGAGTTATTTTTTGTTGCACAAAATGGCATATCTGTTTCCTTTGGAAAAGTCTGCACAATAATGTTTCAATATGGCCTCCTGGAGGTCATGTGACACATTAAAGCATTTCTATTGGTTCCCTAGACTCTTCCCTTTTTTAAAGTATCGCATCACTCAAAAACATGACTTGTAGAAATCTGACAGGACAAAAATGGGTCAACACCGAACCATAGAGGGTTAAATAATCACAGTAATGATAAACATCAGCTGTCTGTTGGGTAGATGTCAGTAGACCTTCATTGTGTTATGTAGCATCAATGCAATGTGAACATGCAACAAACTTGTTTATTAATATTTATGATAACTTCTTTAGCAGAATGACATTTTTTGTTTTATGATTAACCCTTGATAGGGCACTCGTTGAAATACTTGCAAATTCCAAATTTCAACCCTAGAGAATATTGGAGGATATTACATACTGCCAGAATGTGTAAAAAAAAAACAAAAAAACATACGGACCCAGGGGAGGGGGGTCATATTTTGAGAAAAAAGTTTATGAGATTAAAGTGACAAATCTACCAGAAAAAAATGCGCAGATTTATGAGATAGGGTTGCTTTTTTCCACTTTTTTCTCGTAAATCTGCAACTTTTTTCGAGCAGATTCACCACTTTAAATCTCTTTAATCTGCAACTTTTTTTCTTGTAGATTTGCCACTTTAACCTAGTAAATTTGCAACTTTTTTCTCCAAATATTACCTCTATGTTTATTCTTATTCATTCTTGGTCCCTAATATGCCGTCATAGTCAAGTTCTCCAAGTTCTCAAGAATAACTCGACTGTTTCTTGCAGATTTTTTTTCAAAATGTTTCATTTTTACATTGGAGGTCCAGGTCAATAAAGTGAATATTATTATATTATTATCATACTGGTTGGTCAGATGTCATGGGGTCACCATCTGTAACGTAGCCTGATCTTTGCTGATTAGCTGGAAGTAATCCATGTGGTTCTACGACCAAACAAAGAGACATGGAACTTAAGACTCCATATTTAAAATGACCTATTTCTTTAAAATTCACAGTGGTTAATAACACACACAGAGTCCTGTAAAGTATTCCAGTTTGTTCCCACAGGTCCATCTGACTGAGTCCTTTCAGCTCCAACTCACCATGAACATTGTGAACTAATCTGGCTTGACTCCAGTTACAGTGATGGAGATGAAGTGTCGTCCAGCAACTTCCCAATAATGTCGGCATCAAATGTCAAAGCTCAAAGTCCAGCAGCTAAACAGTTAATCCACTTATTCACCAGGCATCCACTCCAGCAGATGTTGTTTTAGAAATATGAGAGAAGAGAAAAATCCACAATACCTGGCAGACCTCATTTAAGACATTTCTCACAGATTTGTAACATTTAAAATGTCACAAAAAGCCAACAAGCCCCAAAAAATATAATTGTCATTACCATGAACAATATTCTAACTTTAACCAGCAGAACAGAGTTTACTGAAGCAGCACAGATTAAATACTGTAAGTTTTCAAATTAAAGAGAGAAGTTTCAAATAATGGCCTACTACAGGTACATCTGAAAAAATTAGAATATTGTGAAAGTTCAATATTTTCTGTTAATTATTTCAGAAAGTGAAACTCCTATATTATATAGATTCATTACACATAGAGTGAAATATTTCAAGCCTGTTTTTCTTGTAATTTTGATGATTCTGGTTTAGAGAGAATGAAAACACAAAACTCAGTGTGTCAGTATAAAATGAGAATATTACACAAGATCAATAAAAAAAAAGGATATTTTAAACACAAATGTCAGGCTTCTGAAAGAAGAAGTTTGAGTGTTATTTTCTCTCGTAAATTTGTATTTTTCTCATGATTTTTTTTATTTTTTCAATCATAAATTTGTATTTTTTCATCTTAAATTTTTTTTCCTCCTAAATTTGTGATTTATTTTCTCACATAATTTGCGATTTTTTTTCTCAGAAATTTGTGATTTTTTTCCTAACAAATTTACGATCAAAAAATTCAAATTAACTAGAAAAAAAAATCTCAAATTCAAGAGAAAAAAATACAAAATTATGAAAAGAAAATCTAAAATTTGTGAGAAAAAGACAAATTTACAAGGAAGAAATGACAAATTTAAGAGAAAAAATCTCATATTTATGAGAAAAAAAACACAAATTTAAGAGAAAAAAACTCATATATTTACAAAAAATTTTTTACAAGAAAATTAAATTAATTTACAAGAAAAATAAACAAATTTATGATTAAAAAAATAAAAAAAATCATGAGAAAAATGCAAATTTACGAGAGAAAAAAAATCTCAAACTTCTTCACAATACTCTCATTTTATACTGAGACACTGAGGTTTGTGTTTTCATTATCTCTAAGCCAGAATCATCAAAATTACAAGAAAAACAGGCTTGAAATATCACTGTACGTACAATGAATAAAAAACTTTTTCATGATATTCTAATTTTTTTTTAAATGTACCTGTATATGTCCAATAACAAAAACATTAAGCAGGATGAAGTTACCTGTTTGTTTATTGGCTCACATGATAAATTCAGCATAATGGGGCTTTCACACTGCTGCCTCCATTCATTTCAATGGGAAGACGAGCAGTAGCATCAAACGTGAATGTGCACAGTTTTTCTTCGCCGTCCGCGTCAAACGTTCGGCGTTCATCACTGAGCTACAGGAGCTGCTTATAAAGATGATTTGCTATTTTGGGACACTGTTATGCAGTCAGGTGGTTGTCGAGGTGGTTGCCATGTGGCAGTGTGAAAGCAGCTTAATGTACTTTACCACAGCACTTATTTAAAAGTTTTCTATTCTCTAAAGGAACAGCTCCACTTTTTGTAACATTGACACTTTGTTTCTTTCTAGTTGAAAGTTAAGGCCTTTACACACTGGCGGCGAGACGAATAAACTACATGAAAATATTCTATTGGCAGCAATGCAAATTTGTGAGAGTCGTGAAAGTTGTTCACTAAAACGTTTGAATACGTTTTTACACAGACAGAGAACCAAGTAGGCTACCTTTTGACCCAGAACAGTGTCTGACAGTCTGGTGAGTTATAGCTAAAGGTAATAGGTAGGAGTTCTCACTGATAAACCAGTGTAAGCCTATAGGTCTAGGGCTTTTATTCTGAAAGGTTTGAACGTAAGGAGTGGATCTGCTATTGGCTTTGGCAAGTCATGTGACATCTGGTGGTAAAATTCGGTAAAATGGTTTAATGTGTTTGGCTTTATGTCAAACCAGTTTAAAAATGTTTGTGTGTGTGTGTGTGTGTGTGTGTGTGTACTTGTACTTCCTACATAGTGAGGACCATTGCACATTTAAAACCAACTGAGTGAGGACATATTGAGAAGTGAGGACATTTTGCCCAGTTCTCACTTCTTCAAAGGACTTTTTGTAGGTTAAGACTTGGTTTTAAGGTTTAGTTTGAAATTAGGTTTAATTTAGGCTTCGTGTAAGGGTCCTCACAACGGTAGAAGAACAAGAATGTGTGTGTGTGTGTGTATGTGTGTGTGTGTGTGTGTGTGTGTACTTGTACTTCCTACATAGTGAGGACCATTGCACATTTTAAACCAACTGATTGAGGACATATTGAGGAGTGAGGACAGATGATGCCATAAGTGGAAATGCAGCAACTTCTAATTCTGTAGGAAAGACGAGTTTCCCTCATTTGCAGTTCAAAAGCTCAGGAGAAAAAAAATCGACCTCATTTTGAAAAATAATTACATGACTAGCTTTTCCCCCACGTAATATTCACTCTGTGTGAAATTAATTGCACAAAAAAACAACAACAACAACAACATAAAAAAACCCGCCTCCAGTGTGGAAAAGCCTTTAGAGTTAAAGTTTCACTCCACTTTATCATTCTCGGCCAGATGTTGAAACAGAAACGCTGTTCCCTCATTGATTTATTCCAGTCTTTTGGTGTAAAGCCTGTACTACCAGCTCAACATGTCCTGCATAGACGTGTCTTAGTGCTGTTAAATGTGCATTATACTGAATTTATCAAGATAACAGTTAAACATAGAGGATGTGTTCCATTAACAGCAAAAAACATCAACAGCAAATAAAACAAAAGCACATCAGGAAACAAGATCTCTTCCTAAAATCTGATCAAATATAAAACTGAAATATAGAAAATGCCTGTGTCCAATATAAGCCTGTTTGAAAAGGAGTTTTCTCAGTGGTTAAAGTAAATATATTTGAGAATTTTAAGCATTTTGAAGTCCCATGACTCTAATATCTTTAATGCTTTGAACAATGAATCCAACCTGGTAACAGAATAACAAACATGAAATGCAGATCTGTGATGAACGCCAGCTTTGGTTCCCTCTCTCAACAAATATCCATGTCGGAGAAGGAGGATCAGCAGTAAAGACAGGAAATACCAATCAATCAAAGGCTCCGGGAGTAAATCGTTCAAGTCCCATGTTGTAGCACGCCGCCACATGGTGAAACCTCAAAGTGTCGGCTGGCCGTTCATCTCTGGTTTGGTAGTTAAAGGCTGACTGGCAACGTCCCCAATAACCTCCATCTGGAACAAAACCACACACACACATTAGAGATCCAATAAAGAACTAAATGTAGGAGCCATAAGGTGGTGCTCAGGTCCTAAATTTTTTAACAGTAAAGTTGAAAATGCATAGATAACAATGATAATTATATTTAGCATTATTTTTAAAAATATAATTTCGGTTACATACTTCGTATTAACCATTAAAGACACATAAAAAATGATTTTGGTAATTACCAAGGTTATAATAGTTTTGGATTTTTCATTAGTGTTTTTAAATTCAGTTAGTTTTAATTTAGTTTTTATTAGTTTTAATTTAGTTTTTATTAGTTTTAGTGTTAGTTTTTATTAGTTGTAGTTGTTTTGTAATGGGGTATTTGTTGGGTTCAATAAGGTCACAATAAATGTTTCCTTTATTTCCTTTGTCTGATCCATCTCAGCCCCAATAAGTTTATTAAGTCATAAAACCAGATAGATGAAATAGATTTCATATCAACCAAAAAGGTTTACGGATGAAAAAAGTTGACAAAGACGAAAACGAAGGACATTTTCACTCTAATTTTAGTTAGTTTTAGTTAGTTTTGGAACCACAAAATACAGTTTCAGTTAGTTATCGGTTTTAAAAAAAACAAAAACTCTAGTTTTAAACTAGTTTTCATTATTTTGTTAGTTTTTGTTAACCATAATAACCTTGGTAATTACTAATGCTCTTAATTTAGGGCAGCTGTGGCAAATTCGTTGCCACTGTACATAAAAATATATAAATGAGTCAATAAATTTAAAGTCTAATAAATAAAAAAAATAAAGACTAATAAATTTAGTCATTTAAAGCAGCCTTCTTAAAAAAAAGATTTACTTGAATATCTACACTTATTCTAAAATGCATAACCTTATTTATTTATTTCATAGACATTCTATAGACACTAGGGAGACAAGGCTTCAGAAAGAAGAATGATTGTGATTAATCAGAAATGACCAAATGAAGACAGAGTACCTGAGCGCTCTGCAGGTTTCCATTCGGCATCTGGTTTCTGGTCGAGAGCGCAGCTTTGTGGTTTGCGTTTCGTGGGTCTCCTCTCTGGCCCGTGCAGCTCACTCCGTTGGGTTTGTGGAAGCAGAGCACCTTCTGGAAGCTCTGCTTGAAGTTCTCGGAGAGGAAGCCGTAGAGGATGGGGTTGGCGCAGGAGTTGACGTAGGTGAGGATGACCAGGAAGAAGTAGACGGCAGCGGTGGTGTTGTTCTCGGGGATGATGTGGATCAGGTTGACGATGTTGGTGGTGAAGAACGGCAGCCAGCAGAGAACGAACACCAACACGATGATCACCACCATGCGCGTCACCTTACGCTCTGACTTACGACGCTTCGTCAGACCTGCACGGACACCTGCCGACCTCACCTGGAGAGAGAGGGTTGATTAATAAGGTTTATGAGCTTATTAGTGCATACACTAGCAGGTAAATTCTAAAATATATTAGAACTGTGGTATGTTTTCTGTTAATCTTCATTATAAGTCAACGTCCAGCTCCTCCTGGACCCCGAGGCGTTCCCAGGCCAGGAGAGAGATATAATCCCTGCACCGTGTTCTGGGTCTTCCCCGGGGCCTCCTACTAGTTGGACCTGGAACTCCTCTAACGGGAGGCGCCCGGGAGGATCCTTACCAGATGCCCAAACCACCTCAGCTGGCTCCTTTAGAGGAGAAGGAGCAGCGGCTCCACTCCGAGCTCCCTCTGGATGTCTGAGCTCCTCCCCCTATCTCTAAGGCTGAGCCCAGCCACCCTACGGAGGAAGCTCATTTCAGACGCTTGTATCCACAATCTTGTTCTTTCGGTCACTACCCAAAGCTCATGACCATAGGTAAGGGTTGGAACGTAGATGGAGCGGTAAATCGAGAGCTTTGCCTTCAGGCTCAGCTCCTTCTTCACCATGACGGTCCGGTACAACGCCCGCATCACTGCTGACGCTGCAACAAACCGCCTGTCCATCTCACGCTCCGTTCTACCCTCACTGCTGAACAAGACCCCCAGATACTGGAACTCCTTCTCTTGAGGCAGTACCTGTCTCCACCCAGACGGGGCAGTACCTGTCTCCACCCAGAGGAGGCAGTACCTCTCGCCACCCAGAGGGGGCAGTACCTGTCTCCACCCAGAGGAGGCAGTACCTCTCTCCACCAGAGGGGGCAGTACCTGTCTCCACCCAGAGGGGGCAGTACCTGTCTCCACCCAGAGGAGGCAGTACCTGTCTCCACCCAGAGGGGGCAGTACCTGTCTCCACCCAGACGAGGCAGTACCTCTCTCTACCCAGAGGGGGCAGTACCTGTCTCCACCAGAGGGGGCAGTACCTGTCTCCACCCAGAGGGGGCAGTACCTGTCTCCACCCAGAGGATGCAGTACCTGTCTCCATCCAGAGGAGGCAGTACCTGTCTCCACCCAGAGGAGGCAGTACCTGTCTCCACCCAGAGGGGGCAGTACCTGTCTCCACCCAGAGGGGGCAGTACCTGTCTCCACCCAGAGGGGGCAATCCACCATTTTTACCCAGAGCACCATGGCCTCAGACTTGGAGGTGCTGACTCTCATCCCAACCACTTCGCACTCGGCTGCTATGAATATTCAGGAGAGCTAGTTTACATATAGGGTTAAATACCGAGGCTACACCCAGGGATGCTAAGAATCTGAGTGAGTGGACTGAAAATTGGAGACGGGACCTTTAGCAGTTTTTATATCTGACAAATTGATTCTCCCACTGTGCCTAGGTAGAGTATTTGATGTTTGTTAATAAAAGACAACTACAAGGAACTTCAACATGCTCTTTGATTCATTCTCCTCACCCAGGGGGAAGTAGTTTCTCTACTACAGAACATTTCTATCTCTCCCGTTACCTTGATGACAATGAGCAGGTAGCAGAGACAGATGACGACCAGCGGGCCGAAGAAGCTCAGGATGGACGTGTAGAGGATGAAGACGATGGACCACAGCTTCTCCGGCTCAGGCCAGCTGATGTTGCAGGTGTTGAGATCCTTCTGAACGCCGGAGTAGATGGTGACCGGCAGCGCGATCACAAAGGACACCAGCCACACCATGCCGTTGAAGACCTTGGCCACCTGGGGCTTCCTCCACTTGGCGCTGCGGAGAGGATGAACCACAGCCAGGTAGCGGTCGATGCTCATCACCGTCAGGCAGAAGGTGGAGGAGAACTGACTCATGGCGTCAGCAGTCATGCAAACCTTGCAGAAGAAATCCCCGTAGGGCCAGTAGGACAGAGCGCTGTTGGTGCCCAGGAAGGGGATCCCCAGGATGTAGAGTTCATCCGCCAGGGCTAAGTTCAGGATGTACATGTTGGTGACAGTCTTCATCTTGGTGTAGCGAACTATCACGTGGATGACCAGCGTGTTCCCCAGGAGACCCACGACGAAGACGATGGCGTAGATGACGGCGGTGACCACGTTGAAGGGCATCGGGGCAGCCACCTCGGACACGTTGTTGGGGTACGGGGGGTAGCTGGGGTAGCTGCCGTTCCCAGATATGGACGTCCAATTGTCAAAGCCGTCCATGTTGAAGGAGAACTGGTTTCTGTGTTGGATTACAGGATAAAATAGGTCACAAGAGAAAAGACAGACGCAACTTCACAGTCATTATATGGGTTATAATGCTGGAAAAGATGTCCCCAGTCCCAGACTAAAAGCTGAAAGTCTTTAGTAAATCTAGGAGTTTTACTGGAGTCACCGCTCTCCGTCATCTCCATTGTTCAGTTTGAGGTAGTAATCTGCTCTGTTTTTCATATCAGTCTTTAACTAGTCTTGGGTTTGGATAACATCAAACGTGTTTGATATTTTGATATTTTTTAGTTATTTTGTGTCTTTTTTACCTATTTTGTGTCTTTTTTGATCATTTTGTGTCTTTTTTGGTCATTTTGTGTTTTTTTTAGTCATTTTGTGTCTTTTTTTAGTCATTTTGTCTTTTTTGGTCATTTTGTGTCTTTTTTAATCATTTTGTGTTGTCTTCTTCTGTGTTTTTTTTTTTTAGTCATTTTGTCTTTTTTGGTCATTTTGTGTCTTTTTTAGTCCTTTCGTCCAACAAAGAATGTGATTTTGAATCTTTTATTTTTCTTTCAAGACACTATCATGCTCAATAAAGAACAAAGGTGTCAAATCTAACATATAAGAGGGTTCCATCCAGTTCTATCATTTGATACTAAATCTATTTGAGCTTGTCTCCAGTTTTACTTGGTATATCATCATCAAACTGAAACTGGCCTCATGGAGTTTACAGCCAGAACTTTAGAGGTAAATTTACAGTAGGGCTCCACGCTGCTTTGTTTTCTAGTCTGATGGAGGCAACAAGTCTGGATTATTTGGAGCTCCAGGACACTCCATAGGGTTAACAGCCCAGTCCACTAGTTTAGTACTGTGGGTGTTTAAAGGCTCTGAGAATTTCAGGTTCACAGAATCTGTGTTTTGTACCTTTTGCACCTCACAACAACACACTGTGGGCTCAGTGCCCGTATTTCCCAGGAGACAATAGAAACGTTCCACTGGATGGTCTGGGCCCGGGGCCAACACGCCATTTCACTTAATGGGAAATTGCACTTTAGTAAAAGATGACATTAGTTAAGCAGGTTTTAAGTTCTGGATTAGATGTCCAATAAAAGCCTGGAGCCAAGTGGCAAGAAGCCCAAAACCCTTCAAGTTTCAATTCTTTGCAGAGTAAAAATACTCTGTTACACGTTAACTCTTTGGAGTCTTATAGGACTGTTGTTTTTTTTTTTCATGTCTTTTGTGTCTATGTAAGTCTTTTTGTATCTTTTTTTGGTCATTTTGTGTCTTTTTTGGTCATTTTGTGTCTTTGTTTAGTCATTTTGTGTCTTTTTTGTCATTTTGTGTCTTTTTTTGGTCATTTTGTGTCTTTATTTAGTCATTTTGTGTCTTAATTTAGACATTTTGTGTCTTTTTTTGTCATTTTGTGTCTTTATTTAGACATTTTGTGTCTTTTTTGTCATTTTGTGTCTTTATTTAGTCATTTTGTATCTTTATTTAGTCATTTTGTGTCTTTATTAAGTAATTTTTTATCTTTATTTAGTCATTTTGTGTCTTTATTTAGTCATTTTGTGTATTTTTTGTAATATTGTGTCTTTTTTTGGTCATTATGTGTCTTTTTTTGTCATTTTGTGTCTTCTTGCGTCTTTTTTTTAATAGTAATTATGTGTCTTTTTTTGCTGATTTTGTGTCTTTTTTCATCTTTTTTTTAACTTTCAAAACACTATCATGATCAATAAAGAATTCTAAATGTTGCAAATGTGAACAGAGGATGCAAATATAACATATAAGCAGGTTTTAAGTTCTGTCACTGCAGCTGGATTAGATGTCCAACAAAATCCTGGAGCCAAGTGGCAAGAAGCCCAAAACCCTCCAGGAGCCACAGTGATAAATACAGGCTATATTATAGGGTTTTATGGCCAAAAATATTCAGCAAAAGTTACTAACATGCTCACATAAATATAATCGCACATAAAGTTGGAATAATTTTGTTTTCAGACACAATCCTCTGTTCATTGTGGTTTCAATTTCATTGAGAAATCACCTCAGACTTTGACATTTTTCAACATTTTATAGAACAAATGGTTAATCAATTAATCGAGAAAATAAATGGCAGATCATTACTGATCATTAGCTGCAGCCCTACATGTATCATGTTTTGTATGGGATCTCAGGCTTGTGAAGGTAAACATGCATTAACCCTTTGATGCACAACATGGTCTAAAGTGACCCGACTGAGTTTTTATATTCTATATCTTTGCAATAAATTAATTTCATCCTTCAGTATTGCAGGTTTTCCTCAAATAACTTGTTTTTGATCATCATGCATCCTAATTTTTTCTTTTCATTTCTTACTTTTTGAATAAAAACCCTTTTTTATCACTACGCTTCTAATGCACAAGGTGATTTCTAACCCATGTTGTGCATTAAGGTGTTTATATGTTGTCACCAATTTAAAACCTGACAAAGAAGACACAAATATTAACTATCCTAGTTTGTTAAATTGGTGTTTTTTCCAATGGAAATTATTATTTGGCGGCTGTAATAAGTCTCAAATGTTACAATATGTGATTTTTCTAATGTAATCTGGTGGTTCTAACAACTCTTTTAAAGTTAAACCTTCAAAATAAGACAAACATAGTTACACATTGTGTCTTTTTTCTGTCAAACCTTCAAAATAAGACAAACATAGTTACACATATACTCAAATTGTTAATTTGGTGAATCACTTTTTGTATCACTGCACTCCAAGGTCATTTTTCTTGATGTAATAAGACAAAACTATTTTTCTTCACAAAATATGAAAGGAAAAATGGAAATAATGATCTGTTGTAATAAAAAAATAGATATTCAAACACACAGCAGCACGAAATAACATGGGGAATGAATGTGGGTCATTTTTGACACATGTTGTGCATTAGAAGGTGTTTATATGTTGAGCATTAAAGGGTTTAATAAAGGGTTAATAAAGCTTATAATGAAGATTATGTCCATCCGGCGCCCTGCTGATTTATTCCTGCTGACATTGTGAGACTAAACGTCCTCACCTGGTGCCTTGTAGGTGACCTATAATAATAATAATCATAATAACGTTGAGCAGTCAGCAGACGTTGCCACCTGAGGCTGTTGGAAATGTGTTGCACAAATAAATGGTGTGACGTGAGGAATCAGTGAACCGCGCGTCAAAACACGGGAGTGACGCGCGGCCCGCAGCGCGCTGTTGAGGAAACAAACACCTGAAGCCTGTGGCCCTTCAGGCTGCGTGGGCTTTGACATTTTTCTCCAACAAACTGTTTCATCTGCAGCCCACAGACAGTCACGACATGCAATTAATCCACAGTGGGTTTGACACAAACTCATAATAACCCAAATAAAACTAATGCGTCATTTTTTTATCCTCTGGTGGGAAATAAATAACTAAAATAAACCATGGTGGAAGTATTTCTCATGCACTTTACATGTAATTTAACACCACACTGTAAAAAATGTCCCGTTGTTGCTTGTTTGTTATTATAACTCACTTTGCCTTTTCAGTACAACAAAGATTTGTGCAAAAAGTCATTTTAACTTAAAATATTGAGTCAAAAATCAAGATTCATTTGAGTCAACTCCATTGTCTTTGTTGTCTTGACATAAAATTATTTTTGCAGCATCGACACTCAAATATTTAATATTTAAAATATACATTTTAAAGTTGTAGATTATAGCGTCCTTTACTGCTAATTTAACAGGATGATGCTGCTGTTTTTTTTAAAAAAATATATGTTTATTGCACATTTTGTTAATTTACAAAAGGGGAACAACACAAAACAAGAAGGCACATACAAGAAAAATAAAAATAAACAATAATGATAGCAATAATGATGACAAAAAATTAAATTAATGAATAAATAACTGGGGAAAGAAAGAAAGAGAGAGAGATTAAAAAAATAAATAAATAAAAAAAAAAAAAGGGGGGGGGGGGGGGGGCATTTATATCCACTGATGATGATGCTTTTATACTAATTATTTATGCAAAAATGTACATGCAGATTATGCTTATTGTGCATTGAATACCAGTAAATTAACATCCAGTTATTATCTATTATACACTGAATACCAGTAAATTGTACAAGTTGTTCTGTAAAGATGTTTTGTATTTTTTGCAGAATTATTCTGGTAACCACAGCTGACATTTTTTTTTCTGTAAAAGCAACAGAATTTTTTTATTTTTTTTCATTTTACTGGTATTCAATGCACAATAATTAAGCAAAATATGCATGTAAATGTTGCATAAATAATTAGTATAAAAGCAGCATCATCCTGTTAAATTAGCAGTAAAGGACGCTATAATCTACAACTTTAAAATGTTTTTTTTTTTTTAATTACTACAGGTTTAGGATGTAAAATGTACAAGTTGTTCTGTAAAGATGTTTTGTATTTTTGCAGAATTATTCTGGTAACCACAGCTGACAGTTTTTTTTCTGTAAAAGCAACGGAATTTTTTTTATTTTTTTTTATTTTACTGGTATTCAATGCACAATAAATAAGCAAAATATGCATGTAAATGTTGCATAAATAATTAGTATAAAAGCAGCATCATCCTGTTAAATCAGCAGTAAAGGACGCTATAATCTACAACTTTAAATTTTTCTTCTTTTTTTTTTTTTTAAATTACTACAATTTTAGGATGTAAAATACACAAGTACAGGTTGTTCTGTAAATATGTTTACATTTGTTCTGTAATTTTGCAGAATTATTCTGGTAACCACAGCTGACAGTTTTTTCGGTAAAAGCAACATATATATAGATATAATTTTTTTTTTTTTTTTTTACAGTGCACAGACACATATTTCTCCTGTATTTTTGGAGCCTCTGGCAGGTGAACCGCTCCTACCTGCTGCTGCGCCTCTTCTCTCCGCTATCCGCTGGCGTGGAGCGCGTCTCCGGCGGGTTTCATGCGCTTTTCTCTGCGGTTAAAATCAACTCTGTCGCTCTTCTGCCTCGTCGCTTGGAAGAGAAACCACCTCACACTTGACTTTTCATCTTGAGGCATCTTCTAAATGTGAGCGCGCTCAGACGGACATCTCCATCAGCACCGTCCAGGATCTCCCCACAGCTTCAGGACCGTCCAGGATCTCTCCACAGCTTCAGGACCGGAGGACATCTGAGCTCCTCCACGCTCCCACAGGGTTTATATGGAGAACTCACCCCGCCTCTGGATGTGAAGCCCCTCCCTCACAGCAGCAGCAGGTCAGATGGTGATGTAAAACCAGTGGGCAGATGGGATTGTTGAACTGGGGGGTGAAATGATTTTATTTTTCCACTCCATGCCTTAGAAACAGGACCAAATGTGGGAAAAACCCCTCAGAAAATGAGGCATTTTGGGGGTAAAAGTGTTTTCTTGGTTGTTCTTATTGTATTTTTTTTGTGCTGAATTCCAAATTTTTGAAATTTTCAAATTCAGTTAGTTCTAATGAGTTTTTAGAGTGAGTTTGCTATTTTTAATTCGTTTTTATTTTTTGTAAAATGCTTAGTTGTAGTTTAGTTTTTATAAGTTTTAGTTTAGTTTTTATTCGTTTTAGTTTAGTTTTTATTAGTTGTAGTTTTTTGTAATGGGGTATTTGTTGGGTGCCAGATTCAATAAGGTCACAATAAATGTTTCCTTTTTGTCATTTTTTTCTTCTATATTTGTCACTTTTTCCCCATAAATTTGTCACTTTTTCTTATCAATTTGACAATTCTTCCCTTTAAAATTTGTCACTTTTTTTCTCTTAAGTTTGACATTTTTTTCTTTAAATCTGTCAATTTTTTCTCATCAATTCGTCACTTTTTTCTTGTAAATTTGTGACTTTTTTCTCGTAAATTTGTGATTTTTTTTTATGAGTTGTAGTTGTTTTGTAATGGGGTATTTGTTGGGTCCAGATTCAATAAGGTCACAATAAATGTTTCCTTTATTTCCTTTGTCTGATCCATCTCAGCCCCAATAAGTTTATTAAGTCATAAAACCAGATAGATGAAATAGATTTCATATCAACCAAAAAGGTTTATGTATGAAAAAAGTATTAGTATTAGTAGTATTTTTTGTGCTGAATCCATTTCTGCTGGATGTCAAGCTGTAAAAGTTACAGTTTAGTCATAATTATTGATTAATTAGCAGAATGACTGATTAATCGCCCAATATTAGAAATGGCTATAATTTTCCAATGTGTGAATATATTATAATGGTTGTTTGGCAGTGGCGGTTCTAGACCAATTTTACTGTGGGGGCCAAGGAGGGGCCAGTGTTTAATCAGAGGGGCACATTAGTACATAATGGCATTAGTAACAAAATGGCAAAGATGATATTTAAGCATTCAAAATCTTTAAGACACAAAATGACCAAAAAAGACACAAAATGGGAAGACAAAATCACAAAAAACCCCCACAGAAGACATAAAAATGACAAAAAAAGACCCAAAATGACGAAAAAAAGACCCAAAATAACTAAAACAGACACAAAAAAGACACATAAATGACACCAATGACAAAAAAGACACAAAATGACAAAAAAAGACACAAAATAACTAAAAAAGACACAACAACAGACACAAAATTACCAAAAAAAGACACAAAAAAGACACAAATGGCAAAAAAAGACACAAAATGACTTACAAAGACACATAAAGACATGAAAGGGATTAAAAATGGACAAAATAGTCCTATAAGACTCCAGAGAGTTAAACTATTATACAATGTAACATTCTGGTTTACTTTTGTGTACAATGAGATATTGTTTGAACAAAAAGGTTAGAATTCTTCCATTGTTCATTGTTATAAATTGATCATTTTATTATTAATTTGACACAGGGGCCACAGCAGGGGCCAAAGGCTTCTTCACAGGGGCAGTGGCCCCTGGAGGCCCCTGTGTAGAACCACCACTGTTGTTTGGTATCATTGTAAAGGAGCATCCATGTATATTTACTTGTATCTTTGTGACAAACTGCTCCAAAGAATGAATGGAGGTGAACGGGCCTGAGCTGCTGACTTCTAATTTAAGGCTCACAATAACCTCTCACAGAGAAATACTATGGCTATATTATACTTTTCCTGAGCTGACAGAGTCTATGAAGTATTGCAGTTGTTGGTTTTTGGTCCCTGATGTCCCTTGATCCTACAGGGACCACATCAACTAGAGAGTTTAGGAGAAAATGGTGGTAAAATGTGTGTAATTTATGGTTTAAAGAGGTCATGTGACCTCTGTGTTTGTCAGAAAGATCCAACTTTGGGCTTAAATGAAAGCCATGGATGCTCCTTTACAATGATACCAAACAACCATTTATTATATATTCACACATTGGAAAATTATAGACATTTCTAATATTGGGCGATTAATCAATCATTATGCTAATTAATCAATAATTATGACTAAACTGTAACTTTTACAGCTTGACATCCAGCAGAAATGGATTCAGCACAAAAAAATACTACTAATACTAATACTTTTTTCATCCATAAACCTTTTTGGTTGATATGAAATCTTTTTCATCTATCTGGTTTATGACTTAATAAACTTATTGGGGCTGAGATGGATCAGACAAAGGAAATAAAGGAAACATTTATTGTGACCTTATTGAATCTGGACCCAACAAATACCCCATTACAAAACAACTACAACTCATAAAAAAAATTCACAAATTTACGAGAAAAAAGTCACAAATTTACAAGAAAAAAGTGACAAATTTACGAGAAAAAAGTGACGAATTGATGAGAAAAAATTGACTAATTTAAAGAAAAAAAATGTCAAATTTAAGAGAAAAAAAGTGACAAAATTTAAAGAGAAGAATTGTCAAATTGATAAGAAAAAGTGACAAATTTATGGGGAAAAAGTGACAAATATAGAAGAAAAAATTGACAAAAAGGAAACATTTATTGTGACCTTATTGAATCTGGCACCCAACAAATACCCCATTACAAAACAACTACAACTAATAAAAACTAAATTAAAACTAATAAAAACTAAACTAAAACTAATAAAAACTAAACTAAAACTAATAAAAACTAAACTAAAACTAATAAAAACTAAACTAAAACCAATAAAAATTAAACTAAAACTAAGCATTTCCCAAAAAATTTAAACGAATTACAACTAGCAAACTCACTCTAAAAACTCATTAAAACTAACTGAATTTAAAAAGAAAAAAATCAACGGAACTATAACTAAAACTAATAAAAACTAAACTAAAACTAATAAAAACTAAACTAAAACCAATAAAAACTAAACTAAAACTAAGCATTTCCCAAAAAATTAAAACAAATTACAACTAGCAAACTCACTCTAAAAACTCATTAAAACTAACTGAATTTAAAAAGAAAAAAATCAACGGAATTGTAACTAAAACTAATGAAAAATCCAAAACTATAATAACCTTGCCTTGAAGCACACAAAGACTCTATGTGCTGCAATGTAAATAGTCTCACTAACAGAACATTAATCCTGTTTTACCTGCAATGTTTGTCTCCTTATGTAGAGACAGTAGGGGGATCATAATGGTTTCTACTTCCTGCTGTGTGAGAGTCAGAGTAGGAATAAACCCTCCTGATGCTGCTGAGACACTGAGACAGGAGAATGAATGGAGGATGAGATAAAGGAGAGATTTGATGGTAATTGTCTGAGAAAGCTGAATACTTTGAAGCCGTTAGCTTCATGTTGTTGTCATCCAGCTCAATGCAGCGTTAACAACACGCTGACACACACACACACACACACACACACACACACACACAGAAGAATCAATCAGTCAATCAGACTTTATTTGTAGAGCACTTTTCATACAAGAGAAATGTAACACAAAGTGCTTCACATAAAAGAGGAGAAAATAATAATAATAATAATAATAATAAAAAATAAAAAACATAGAAATAAGCAAAAACAGGTTAGAAATTAATAAAATAAAATAAATAAAATAAAGTAAGGTAAGATCAAATAAAATATAATAAAAACAAAAGGAAAACATATATATAAATAGACCAATAAATAGCAGAAAATAAATAAATACAATTAATTAATTAATTAGATATAATAAATACAAATAAAGTAACGTAAGAAAAATAATATATATATATAAATAGACTAATAAATAATAGCAAATAAATAAATGAATAAATGAATAAATAAATTAAAGACATTAATTAGATATAATAGTAAGGTAAGATAAAATACATTTTTAAAAAGAAAAAAATAATAACAATAAAAAGTAAAAAAAAAGGCAAATAAATAAGATTAAAACAATAAATAAACAATTAAAAAGTAGAGCATGATAAAAAAAAATATATATATAGACTAATACATGGTATATATATAATATATAATAAATATAAATAAAGTAAGGAAAGATAAAATAAAAAACAAAAGTAGATAATAATAACAATAAAAATTAAAAATGCTAAAAAATGATTAAAACAATAAATAAATAAATAAAGAGTAAAGTATGATTATATATATATATATATATATATATATATATATATATATAAACTCAATTAGTTATAATAATAGACTAATAAATAGTTGCAAATAAATATATAAATAAATAAAATTAATTAATTAGATATAATAAATACAAAAAAGTAAGGTTAGGTAAAATAAAATGAAACAAAAAACAAAAGTCAATAAAAATAACAATAAAAATTAAAAAAGGTATATATATATATAGACTAATAAATAGTAGCAATTAAATAAATAAACGAGTCTGTAACACTAAGATGCATGAGCAGAAAATGTTACATGTTTTAAAAAATTAAAAAATTCAAGTAAAAGACAAATTAAAAAGATAAGTCTTAAATACATGTCTGCATGTCCAACATGTGTGTGTGTGTGTGTGTGTGTGTGTGTGTGTGTGTGTGTGTGTGTGGTTGGAGGTTACAGGAGGACAGCAGGAAGTTGATGACGTGGTTTCTTCTCCTCGTCCTGTTGGACCGGTCCTAACAGACCAAACGTGCAGATGTCTGAGACTGTAAACACTGTAAACACTGTAAACACTGACACACACACACACACACACACACAGCTGTGTATGGAGGCTGGGCCCTGCGGGGACCGTTGTAGGTAGTGGGACTGCCAGGATAATAACGAAACGGCTCATTTAAACTCTATTTCCTCCGTTACAGGCACCGCCAGCTGTCATCTTCAAGGTTACAGTGATTATGATAACTCTTCCTTCTGCAATAAGACTCTATAATAACTCATATACCTCTGCCAGAACCAACATTACTGAAGCACACTAAATCTATGCACGACACATTGCTATGTTATTAATATTATTATTAATATTATTACTACTATTATTATTATTATTATATATACTGTTGCTGCCATTACTATTATTACTATATACTGTAATACTACTGTAATACTACTACTATTATTATTATACTGTCCCTACCGGCCTTATTTATTATTATTATTATTATACTATCATTATATATTATATATTATATCATATTATATATTATATCATATTATTTTATTTATAATTATTTTATAGTTATTTTATTTTATTTTTTTATTTTATTTTTTATTTTGTTACTATTTATTATTACATATTATATTATATATTATATATTATATACTGTGCTATTATTATTATTATTATTATTATTATTATTATTATTATTTTATATACTGTTGCTGCCATTACTATTATTACTATATACTGTGATATGCTACTATTATTATTATACCGGCCCTTCCGGCCTTATTTATTATTATTATTACTATTACTATTATTATATATTATATGTTATATATTATATATTTTTTATTATATATCATATTATTTTATTTATAATTATTTTATAATTATTTTATTTTATTTATTTTTAATTTATTTTATATTGTTACTATTTTTTATTACATATTATATTATATATTATATACTGTACTATTATTATTATTATTATTATTATTATTATTATTGTTATTATATATACTGTTGCTGCCATTACTATTATTACTATATACTGTAATATACTACTATTATTATTATACCGGCCCTACCGGCCTTATTTATTATTATTATTACTATTACTATTATTATATATTATATATTATATATTATATATTATATATTATATATCATATTATTTTATTTATAATTATTTTATAATTATTTTATTTTTTTTATTTTTATTTTATTTTATATTGTCACTATTTATTATTACATATTATATTATATATTATTATATACCGTCTAGTCACTGTAGCATTATTACCATCATATCATCATTATAATTACCATCATCAACCTACCAACTGATCTTCTTTTTTTTAATTCTTAAGTGTACTTGTTCTATTCTTTGTTTTTTTCTATTGTTGTTTTTTATTTAGTAGTTGAGTTAATAACTTAACAGGAAGTGTTAAGTTTCAATTAAAAACGGACTAATTCTATTGTGTTGGATTCATTCAGAATTCTCTTGATTTAGAATTACAGACACATAAAGATTATATTTAATGTGATCAGAATAAGTAGATTCTATCTCAAACATTTTTTATATTAAACTTACCTAAACAACTGCCTCAAAATCAAGGACGCATTTATATTTGATACATTTTATCAAATATATTAAATAAAATGAAATGACTACAGAATAATTTATTACAGTGTAAGAGTACAAATCAGTGCTAAATCAGTTTGTGATCTACTCTGGTTGATATAACGGACACGTCATTTCAGTATCATATTACTCATTAATTCACTAAAGTGTATTACTAGACAGTATTATCTTCCTTTTCCCCGTTACGAGGTTCTAATCATGCTATTCTTCCTTCTCTTTGTCCTCACATGGCCTTTGTCTTGTGTTTAATACTCTGTAATTCCTATTACATTTGCTGCACTGATCTAATTTCCTTGTTTAAATTAGTTCCATCTAAACTAATCTAAAGAAAAAGCAGCTTCGGCATGATCAAATCTTGCTATAGACGGTTTTTAATACAGCAGATCCACCAGCTGAGGAGGAAGCAAGTATTTTATTCTTCTATCTACCAATAGTATCTTAATTATATTATTTTGAGTATAATTTACCTACTGACCATAGCTTCATGTTCTTATTTAATTATCTTATTGTGTAAAGACTTGTTTTTAGGATTGACACTGTGATCTTTTTCATGCTTGTCAAGCTATTCAACTGTTGAATATGGTGAGTTTTTACCTAAAATATTGGCTCCAGTTGAGAGTTTTAGTTGCATGTAGTTTAAATGATATTTAAAAAGCATTTTCTATCACCAAAACACTTCTAGTTTCAAGTATTGCTGGCTACAGTCGGCCTTTTCAAGCCAGAATTACTCAAAAATAAGTATATTTGGAGTTATTATTTCAAGCTGTCATTGTTTTTTTCCAGTGCTGAGATATTTTTACTTATTTAAAGAATTCTTACAAAGAAAAATGTACTTACTGCACTGGGAGATCATTTTATTGTTTTTTTTAATGTGTTTTTTTTTTTTTTTGTATTTTGTTGTGCGCTTTTTAAATTGTTATGGTTTGTATTTTTTTGTGTGTTTCATGTACATTTTTATGTGTTTTTGTGTGTTTTTTTGTGTGTTTCTATGTGTGTTTTATGTGTGTTTTTTGTGTGCTTTTACATATGTTTTTGTCATTTTTTGTGTCATTTTTGAAAGAAAAATTTGGTTTTGTGTGGGTTTTATGTGTGTTTTTTGTGTGCTTTTATATATGTTTTTGTAATTTTTTGTGTCGTTTTTGTAAAAAAAATGTACGTGTTTTCGGTGTGTTTTTCTGTCTTTTCTGTTAAAAAAAAATTGGATTTATGTGGGTTTTTTGTGTGTTTTATGTGGGGTTTTTTGTGTGCTTTTATATATGTTTTTGTCATTTTTTGTGTTTTTATGTGTGTTTTGTGTCTTTTTTTGTGTGTGTATTTGGTGTCTTTTTTTGTGTTAAAATGTTGATCCAGTAAGTCAAAATGAAAAAATGATCAGGTCGTAGAGGTGAGGTTGTGCTGAAAAGAAACCACGAGTGGTTCATACAGACAGAATGAAAAGGAGTCAACAGCCCAGAACTCCAAAGGGTTAAATCTAGGGCATTCAAAAATATGATGATGAAAATATGACATGAATATATTTTTTCTCTGAAACTGTCCTGATCTCTACTCCAGGCTCTTCATCTGTCTCTTGTTCAGATGAGTCACTGTGCTACCAGCCGTCTGCTGCCTGTCTGTCAGCCTCCTGATATATAAACAGAGATGATATCAGACATCAGCTTCAACTAGACGATGACAAAACGCTGCAGGGATCAATGGGAGAACTCTCTAGAGCTGGGTCGGCAACCTTTATGTGTAAAAGAGCCACCATTGGCTAAAAAAAGGGAAACATGTGGGAATGGAGCCACAAACCTTATTTCAAACCTCACAATGACGATAAAAACAGTCTAAACTACTGTGACCTCTTTTAATCTCCCACCCAACAAATACCCCATTACAAAAAACTAAAACTAATAAAAAAATAAACTAAAACTAAGGCATTTCAAAAAATAAATACTAAACTAAAACTAGCAAACTCACTCTAAAAAGTCATTAAAACTAACTGAATTTGGGAAAAAAAATTCACAACAAAATTAAAACTAAAACTAATGAAAAATCCAAAACTATTATAACGTTGCAGGAATTCACTGTTACAATGAGGGTCCTCACAAAGATAGACGTACAAGAATGTGTGTGTGTGTGTGTGTGTGTGTGTGTGTGTGTGTGTGTGTGTGTGTGGAAGGATCGATTGGAGGACAAGGAAGAAATGAGACGGTGTCCAGAGAGACTTTGTGGCTGCTGTGTTCTGAGGTCACAAGATGAAATAGTCTTGTATGTGTTAGTACACTGTAAAAAAAACAACAGCAGCTGTGGTTGCCAGAACTTTAAGTTCATAACTTCAAGTTTTTTCTAATATTACGGTAAAATTATATTAGCACTGTTGATTTCACATAAGAAAAGTCTCCACACAGACTCCAGATGGAGCTGTTGGTGGAGATGAATCATCATTTTAATATTTCTGGATGTATGAGTTCACCATCAACAAAGCAGAAGAATAGTTTGAGCCGCTGCTGCAGCTTTTCAATCCTATACAATAAACAAAGTGTTGGTTTCTAAAGGCGATAATACGTTTTTCTCCCATGTGTTTCTTTTTTTGGTCATTTTGTTTCTTTTTTGAGTCATTTTGTTTCTTTTTTGGTCATTTTGTGTCTTTTTTAGTAATTTTCTGTCTTTTTTGGTCATTTTGTGTCTTTTTTAGTAATTTTCTGTCTTTTTTGGTCATTTTGTTAATTGTTTTGGTCATTTTGTGTCTTTTTTTGGTCATTTTGTGTCTTTTTTTAGTCATTTTGTTTCTTCTTTTGGTCATTTTGTGTCTGTTTTTTAGTCATTTTGTGTCTTTTTTTAGTCATTTTGTTAATTGTTTTGGTCATTTTGTGTCTTTTTTTGGTCATTTTGTTTCTTTTTTGGTCATTTTGTGTCTTTTTTAGTAATTTTCTGTCTTTTTTGGTCATTTTGTGTCTTTTTTGGTCATTTTGTGTCTTTTTTAGTAATTTTCTGTCTTTTTTTGGTCATTTTGTTAATTGTTATGGTCATTTTGTGTCTTTTTTTGGTCATTTTGTGTCTTTTTTTAGTCATTTTGTGTCTTTTTTTAGTCATTTTGTTTCTTCTTTTGGTCATTTTGTGTCTGTTTTTTAGTCATTGTGTGTTTTTTTTAGTCATGTTGTGTCTTTTTTAGTCATATTGTGTCTTTTTTAGTCATTGTGTGTTTCCTCTGTGATCCCATCAGCCTCCACTCTGTTACCACAGGCTGCACCACAACTGTTAGTGTCCTCTGAAACAGGATGTGGGTGGTGATTAAACAATAACTCAATCATGGATGCTCCTCTTGGCCCCCTCTGGCTCCAGACTGTCAGCTGGACCACATGACATAATCTGGCTGAGCCCTCTGATAGTATGAGGGAGGCTGAGTTACTGCAGAGTGATCTGATTGGTGATCAATTGACACGATCGGTCTTCTCTTAACTCTATGGAGTTCTGGTCTGTTTAGTCCATGTCTGAATCTTTCCATCCTGCCTGTATTCACCACTTAAAACATGTTTAAATACCATGTTGGTATATTTTTTCACCTATATGACCTGATAATAATAATAGATTTTTTATTCTGACTTACTGGATCAACATTTAGAACCAAAAAGAAACAAAGAAAAACCAACATAAATGTGATCTTGTGATTGTGTGTGATCCTGTCATCAACTCTGGTTTTTATTCTAGTGGGTCTTCGTGTTTAGCTGAACAATTTGTGTCTTTGTATATTTTTTTGGTCATGTTTATCTTGTTTTAAGAGTTAATTTCTTATTTTAAGTGTTCAACATGCTTATTTCTAGATTTAATAATCTTAATTCAAGAAATCTCTTGGTTTTATTCTGGTTTTATGTGGTTTTATTCTGGTTTTATTCTGGTTTTAAGTGGTTTTATTCTGGTTTTAAGTGGTCTGAACTGGTTTTATTCTGGTTTTAACTGGTTTTATTTAAGAAATCTCTTGGTTTTATTCTGGTTTCAAATGGTTTTATTCTGATTTTATGTGGTTTTATTCTGGTTTCAAATTGTTTTATTCTGATTTTAAGAGTTAAGAGTTTAATTTCTTATTTTAAGCGTTCAACATGCTTATTTCTAAATTTAATAATCTTAATTTAAGAAATCTTGTCAAATTAATTATCTGTCCATGCAGTAAGGTCATTTCCCTCAGATTTACTGTTTTTATCTTGTTTTTAGACTAAACACCTTTTTTACAGTGTACACACAAAACCCACAGTTTGAAGGTATTTGAGTGTACATCCCTGTTTCTGTATTCATTATGTTAATAAACTGCAGTACTTCATTTTCCTGCCAACAGCGCTCCTCTGTACTTCCCCCTGAGGGGAAAATCAGAGGAGTTAATTGGGAAAGAGCGAAAGGCTATATTTTAATACTAAAGTAAACCGATTTGACAGTGATAATTATAGCCTGCCATGAATGGGTGGACGGAGGGAGGATGCTCCAAAAAAAGCCACATCATTAAGCATTTCAGCAACATCAGGCTTTTAGAGAAGAGACAGCGTCAGGCTGCATTTAGCTGAGAGGGAGGCTCACAATAACCACGGCAGGTAAACACCAGACTAGAGAGCCAAGAGAGGAGAAAATGTTGTTTTCCCTCCTGCAGTTAAAGAACAGGTGAATAACAAAGGTTTAATCTTCATTATTATCTCCAGGATAATCTTCATTATTTTTTCCATTCTGCGTTAGTTTATTATGTGAAAACAGATGTTTGTTTCTTTGTTTTTTAAAATCAGGATCCTTTTCAAAAGTGTTTGTTGTTGTAATACTTATTTCAACCACAAGATCAGAACCACAGACTGGATATAAATAATGGACGTAGTCTCCATTTTGTTTCTGATACGGAGAGCAGAGCATATGTGAAAAGCAGCAGTTTGGACATCATAGTATATAACTAGAAAATTTCCTCTGGGGAAATTGTGAAAGGGCCACGGGGGCTACTGCTGGTGTGTGTACACTATGATGAGATTCTTCAGAGATTTATAACAATTAATACTAGTAATGTTATGATGATACTATATAATATACAAGGAGCACACCTACAACAAGCATTCCTTTACAAGTATTTATTTATACAACAACCTATGACCTTTAACCTCAAAATGTGTGTGTGTGTGTGTGTGTGTGTGTGTGTGTGTGTGTGTGTGTAACTGTAATCACATCAAAGATCAAAGGCAATCAGAGCAGAGCAATCAACAGAATTAACTGCCACCTGAATGTACTGGAACAGTGACAGCAGCCAGAGGTGAACTGGAATTTCTGGCCTCGAACAGAAAGCATTTTTGGCAAAACCATAATACCTATCATTGATCCGACTTCACTTTGAGCGTCCTGAGTTCTTCCTGAACGTCTACACATGTTTGTTTTTTAAGAAAAATGAAAAAATAGCTTTGTTAGGTGGTTCTAAAAAAACTGTTACATCTCCCTTTTTCAGAAATCTTCCTGTGTTTTTAAGATGGGAGCCAATGAGGCTGTTGGTGGTGTTGGTGGAACTTCTCTGCGTCCTACGCCCAAACTATAACTCTGACAGCTTTACCAGAGGATTGTGAGGGAGAAGACTAATTTTCCTACGTCAGTTTTTTCTCTCCCTCTACACTCTGGCGATGATGTCACACACTGTGACACGAACATTCCGTGCAATACACACCCATTATAATCTCAGAATTTCTCCGAAAATGATCATGGTCATTGAACAGGGATTGATAACAAACGATATGACCTATCGAAACGTGGATTAATACACCGATAGACAAGACTTGTGTCTACTGTTTAAAGTTTAAATGGAGTCTCTAGGTGAAATTATGCCGGAGAAGTAGACGTTTAAAAATCTCCAATTATTGTTCTTTTTCGCTCATTTTTTTCGGCCGTCCCATTCACTTACGTCGCGAAAAATTCATATTCTGTAGAGAAAAGTAACAGCACACCGATCCCGATCAAACCGCACGTTTTGATGTATCATTTATATCATAGTAGCGGGACGAAATTGTGTCCGGAAGAGGAAGAAGAAAAAACCCACAGTATAACAGTACAGCTGTTGCTGTTGGGGCCAGTGTTTGGGCGATTGGGCCCTAATAATTATAATAGTGTGCTGGGGCAACATGCAGGCAGCTTCACACACGTTTCTATTGATTTTTTTTTCCTTTACCGTGTTGAAGTCTTGCCAGCTAATTAGAGGTGATTCATTTCCATGATGTCCTCGTCTGATTTCTGCACAGTTGAATCAAAGGCCACTAATCAGGGGAGAAGTTTTATAGGAGATAATGACCAGCAGAAAGCAGCAGAGAAGGTGTGTGTGTCTGAGTGACTCACACACACTTTGTTCACCTCAGTGGATCACAGCATGCTGCAGGACAACCATGTTGAAATACTGCTGAGACTTCAGGGCCACGTGTCATTAAATACATAAGGAAACTAATGCTCTCTTGCAGCTTCTTCATGTATAATATCTCAGACACAGCCAACTTTAACAGCACTTGATTGGAGCTGCATTTATAAAAGACTTTGGCAAGAAATCTGGTGTTTAAAAACCAACTCTGATGAGCCTGATGTGGTGCTGTAACTGAAGGTCACATTTTCTAACTTTAATCCTCTGGAAACGTGTGTGAAGCTGCCTGCACGTTTCCACTGCACACTATTATAATTATTATATACTACAACATGGGTCTCAAACTTGCGGCCCGCAGGCCAATTGCGGCCCTCGTGACGATATTTTGTGGCCCCCACCTTGATATGAAAGTTTAATGTGAAAAAATTACTTAAAAAATACACAAAATGACCAAAAAAATACACAAAATGACAAAAAAGACACAAAATGACAAAAAAATACACTAAATTACTAAAAAAGACAAAAAAAGACACAAAATGACCAAAAAAGACACAAAATTACTTAAAAAAAGACACAAAATTGCTTAAAAAAGATACAAAAAGACACAAATGACTTAAAAAAGACAAAAAAGGCCAAAAAAGACACATTACTTAAAAAAGACACAAAATGACAATAAAGACACAAAATGACAAAAAGACACAAAATGTCAAAAAGACACAAAATGACCAAAACAATACACAAAATTACTAAAAAAAGACAAAAAAGGCCAAAAATAGACACAAAATGACCAAAAAAGACACAAAATTACTGAAAAAAAGACACAAAAATACACAAAATGATGGACCCCCCCCCCCCCCCCCCCCCCCCAAAATGACCAAAAAAATACACAAAATAACTAAAAAAGACAAAAAAGGCCAAAAAAAAAGACACAAAATGACTTAAAAAAGACACAAAATGACAAAAACAATACACAAAATAACTTTAAAAAAAAAAGACAACAAGTTCTGGCTGTAACTCTGTGCTGGCTTTGTCTGATGATGATATATCGTGTACAACTGGAAATAAAGTCAATTATATTTAGTCTAAAGATATAGAACTAGCAGGAATCCTCATTTTACCTCTTTTATGTCAATATTTTCAACCTATGTTCACATTTGCAACATTTAAAATTCTTCACAGAGCATGATTGAGTTTTGAAAGTAAAAACAACAACAACTATTTTCTAAATCAGACTTATTATTATTATTTTGGGGCTAAAATGTTTATCCAGTAAGTCAAAATGAATAAATAACTATCAGGTCATATAGGTGTTAGAGGTTGTGCTGAAAAAACTGACACCAAGACGGCATGGTGAACGGTTTTTAAATGGAAGAATTATTTAAATTTGTATTTAAAAAACAGAGAAAATAGCCCAAAACTCCAAAGGGTTAAAGGACCATAATAACCACAACACAGCCTGATCCTCCTGCAGCCTGAGGCTTCATGCATGTTGTTGGTGGTTGTTAGCGGCCTGAAGGGCGTCGCCATTATTTCTGGAGCACGAAGATGAAATGCTCATTTTCCTCAGAAAACCTGAGGTGACATTTAAAACGAGTCAGAGGCTCTTTTGTAACAAGGAGTATTAAGTTTAACCCTCTGGAGTCCATCTATTTATTGAAAATACACGTTTTATTTACAGTAATAACTTTATTTATATCTGATATGTAGACAAGCTGAGAAAGCCAGTTAAAGTTCAATCATAGGAGCTTTCACAGTGTGACATTTAGGTTTCTAGACCATTTTTAAATGTGAATTTTCTTTCTACAATGAAGACTATTACTGTTTTTAATTTATATGCACATAGACTGTTTTGTAGCTTTATTATTTATTATTTTTTCTGCTTTTTTTGTGTTTTAAATGGTTAAAAAAAAAGGTACATTTCCATAGAAACATGTGTCTTTTGTTTGTATTTTGGGTTCCTGGCAGCTTTATACTTTAATTAAAATAAAATGAAAAATCTGAAAGTTTGTGTGGAGAAATATGAGCCGTGCATGTAATGTAAGGACAGACTGAAAAATAGACAGAGACAGAAATTAATGCAGAGGAAGTTGACACATTTGCACAAAAGACACAAAATGACTAAAAAAAGACACAAAAAGAAACAAAATGACTAAAAAAAAGACACAAAAAGAAACAAAATGACTAAAAAAAAGACACAAAAAGAAACAAAATGACTAAAAAAAAAGATACAAAAAGAAACAAAATGACTAAAAAAAGACACAAAATGACTAAAAAAAGACACAAAAATACACAAAATGACTAAAAAAAGACACAAAATGACTAAAAACACACACAAAAATACACAAAATGACTAAAAAAAGACACAAAATGACACTATATTACTCAAAAAAGACACAAAATGACTAAAAAAGACACAAAATGACACAAAATGACTAAAAATATACACAATATGACAAAAAAAAAAAAAAAAAAAGACACAAAATTACTTTAAAAAAGACACAAAACGACCTGTGTCTTTTGTTTGTATTTTGGGTTCCTGGCAGCTTTATACTTTGTTAATTAAAATAAAATGTAAAATCTGACTGATAGCTAGTTTGTGTGGAGAAAAAGGAGCCATGCATGTGATGTAAGGACAGACTGAAAGATGATGAACAGAGACAGAAATTAATGCAGAGGAAGTTGACACATTTGAACCAAAATCTCCTGGACTCCAGAGGTTAAATAGCAACCTGATGTAAAGCAACATGTTCTGTTTGTTACTTTATACTTTAGTGTCTTTGAAACAACTGGATAAAAGCCATATTGTGGTTTCAGCTCAGTGAATGTGCTGCATTATTCAGCAAAAGGTGATAAATCAGGGTATTGGAAAACTTTTGACATGAATGCATTTGTCCTAGTGGGATCAACCTTTATTTAGTTCTAATAAGAAGTAAGTTATTTAACCTGTCAGCATCCGAGGGTGTTTGCCATTTTTTTCTTTCAGAAGCTGGAGCAGGCTCAGTTTTTAAGATCTCCATTGGTACCAAACGTCTGCATGTCGTGTTGGGAAGTTGGTGAAATAATGCTGCAAAGTCAAAGTTTATTTATAGAGCACATTTAAAAAACAACCTCAGTTGACCAGTTGTGCTGTACAGTTAAAAATAGAATAGAAATAGAATATTGTCAAAATAGAATACATCATACACAAATAGGTATAAATAAAAACAATGAAAAACAATGAAATACTAAAAACAGTAAAACAATAAAATAAAATAGAATAAAATAGTAATAAAAGCTCAATCCAAAACAGAGTTAGAGATAAAAAAAAAAAGACAAATAAAAGGGTAAACAAAAGTAGAAAAGAAAGCCAAGGATTCTTGCCTAGCTGGGACAAAGTTGGACTATGTTTGATTTATGCACAACCCGGGTCAAATATTCATTCCCTTCATGTTATTTAATGCTGCTGTGTGTTTCTGTGCTCTATCATTTGATATCAACTTATTTTATAATTGAAAATTCCAAGAAGGTTTTTGATTACAACAGATCATTATGTTAAAAAATGATGAAAATGTTGATTTGTGCTAAACAAAAACAAGATATTTACTGAATACTTGAAACAATAAATGATAAAATACATTTATTTCAAAGAGATATCATAGAAATAACATTGAAAATAAATACGGATCATTTTTGACCCATGTTGTGTATTAGAAGCGTAGTGATACAAAAAGGGATTTTACTCAAAAAGTAAGAAATGAAAACATAAAATTAGGATGTATGATGATCAAAAACAAGTTGATTGAGGAAAACATGCAATACTGAATGATGAAATTAATATATTGTAGAGATATAGAACATAAAAACTCAGTTGGGTCACTTTAGACCAGGGGTCTCAAACTCAAATTACCTGGGGGCCACTGGAGGCAGTATCAAAACGACCAATTTTTATGCTTGTATAACCAAATAAACCATGAAATAATTTAATTGCTCCACTAAGGTGTCGGCCATCGTGAAAAATGGCCGCCATTTTGGAATTTCAAGTAAATGTGGGT
The DNA here is from genome assembly GCF_030273125.1 of Centropristis striata. Lineage (NCBI taxonomy): Eukaryota > Metazoa > Chordata > Actinopteri > Perciformes > Serranidae > Centropristis > Centropristis striata. The sequence goes on from NC_081529.1 coordinate 35,923,041, forward strand.
GGGTTATTGTCAAGTGACCTACAGAGACTGCTCATGCCAATTTTTATGCTTGTATCACCAAATAAACCATTATATCACTTAACTGCTCCACTTAGGTGTCAGCCATCTTGAAAAATGGCCACCATCTTGGAATTTCAAGTAAATGTGGGTGTCAAGTGACCTACAGAGACTGCTCATGCCAATTTTTATGCTTGTATCACCAAATAAACCATTATATCACTTAACTGCTCCACTTAGGTGTCGGACATCTGGAAAATTTCCTTGCCATCTTGGAATTTCAAGTAAATGTGGGTGGGTTATTGTCAAGTGACCTACATAGACTGCTCATGCCAATTTTTATGCTTGTATCACCAAATAAACCATTATATAACTTAACTGCTCCACTTAGGTGTCGGCCATCTTGAAAAATGGCCGCCATCTTGGAATTTCAAGTAACTGTGGGTGGCTTATTGTCAAGTGACCAGCAGAGACTGCTCATGCCAATTTTTATGCTTGTATCACCAAATAAACCATTATATCACTTAACTGCTCCACTTAGGTGTCGGCCATCTTGAAAAATGGCCGCCATCTTGGAATTTCAAGTAAATGTGGGTGGGTTATTGTCAAGTGACCTACAGAGACTGCTCATGCCAATTTTTATGCTTGTATCACCAAATAAACCATTATATCACTTAACTGCTCCACTTAGGTGTCAGCCATCTTGAAAAATGGCCGCCATCTTGGAATTTCAAGTAAATGTGGGTGTCAAGTGACCTACATAGACTGCTCATGCCAATTTTTATGCTTGTATCACCAAATAAACCATTATATCACTTAACTGCTCCACTTAGGTGTCGGCCATCTTGAAAAATGCCCGCCATCTTGGAATTTCAAGTAAATGTGGGTGTCAAGTGACCTACAGAGACTGCTCATGCCAATTTTTATGCTTGTATCACCAAATAAACCATTATATCACTTAACTGCTCCACTTAGGTGTCGGCCATCTGGAAAATTTCCTCGCCATCTTGGAATTTCAAGTAAATGTGGGTGGGTTATTGTCAAGTGACCTACATAGACTGCTCATGCCAATTTTTATGCTTGTATCACCAAATAAACCATGATATAACTTAACTGCTCCACTTAGGTGTTGGCCATCTTGAAAAATGGCCGCCATCTTGGAATTTCAAGTAACTGTGGGTGGCTTATTGTCAAGTGACCAGCAGAGACTGCTCATGCCAATTTTTTTTGCTTGTATCACCAAATAAACCATTATATCACTTAACTGCTCCACTTAGGTGTCGGCCATCTTGAAAAATGGCCGCCATCTTGGAATTTCAAGAAAATGTGGGTGGGTTATTGACAAGTGACCTACAGAGACTGCTCATGCCAATTTTTATGCTTGTATCACCAAATAAACCATTATATCACTTAACTGCCCCACTTAGGTGTCAGCCATCTTGAAAAATGGCCGCCATCTTAAAATTTCAAATGTCTCGGACAATTTTCTTGTTAAGTGACCCATGGAGAGTGTTCATGCCAATTTTCACGTATCATAAACTGAACGATTCTGCCAAAAATGAGCACTTAGCCGCTCCGCTATATGAACTGTTCCACATGAAACCTCAAATAGTCTAGACGGATTTCAGAAAAAAGGCCTCCTATAAGAAGTGAGGAGCATTCATGGGTACAAGTCGGGAACTGGCCTACCTTACAGATCTAAAAAAAAATGGTTCCCAAGCGAAATTTTGTTTTTGACCTTCTAAGTTGTATCAAATGGCCACCAAATTGCCCATCTTGCACTGTCGTTGGACCATTTCCCCTTAGTTTTTTTGTAAGTAGACAATCAAAGATGAGGAAATTAAGTTTCTGAATCTATAGTCTAGAGTCAGAGCAAGAATATAGTGGAGGCTCAGTGTCTTTTTTATGCATATATATATGTATATATATATATATATATACATATATATATGCAAAATACCAACTGGAACATTTAAAAGTGATATTGATTGAATATTTATGTCGGCCTTAAAAAAATGACACAAATAATGCTTAACTTCACCTTCAAAGTTGGTATTTTGCATATATATATATATATATATATATATATATATATATATACACTACCGGTCAAAAGTTTTAGAACACACCAACTTTTCCAAAATTTTATTGAAAATGATGCAGTTTAATGTCTCGGTGTACTCTGAAATTAATGCACATTTGCAACATTTAAAATTCTTCATTGAGCATGATAGTGTTTTGAAAGTAAAAAAAAGATTCAAAAATCACATTTTATGTTGGACTAAAGGACTAAAAAAAGACACAAAATGACTAAAAAAAGACACAAAATGACCAAAAAATACACGAAATGACTTACAAAGACATGAAAAGAATTCAAAAATGGACAAAATAGCCCAAGACTCCATAGAGTTAAGTTGTTAACCCATTTCTTGTTCCCTGAAAAAGGCCTACTTGTATAATTCTGAAATGTACATTATCTTCCAGTTTTGGTTAAGCTTACCTTTTTTTATTTACCTCTGGCAGTTCACCACTTACCTTTGTACCCTTTCAAGCTGTTCATTTGACTTGAACTGCTTGAATTTCAATAAAAAACTGGAAAAATTGTGTTCTAAAACTTTTGACCGGTAGTGTATATATATATATATATATACATATATACATAAAAAAGACACTGAGCCTCCACTATATTCTTGCTTTGACCCTAGACTATAGATCCAGAAACTTAATTTCCTCATCTTTAAAAAAAACTAAGGGGAAATGGTCCAACGACCAACTGCCGCCATTTGATATGCAAATTAGAAGGTCAAAAACTCAAAATTTCGCTTGGGAACCATTTTTTTGGATTCAGCACCCTTGAGATAAGTAAAGTAGGCCAGTTCCCGACTTGTACCCATAAATACTCCTCACTTTCACTTTTTGGACAATTCCGTCTAGACTATAATACAAGACATTGATTGCATAAGATTAAGTTTGTCTGTATGAGTTTGTAAATGGCCCGTTTGTAGTGTGTACATACTATTTGTCATCAAACTGTGATAACTGACTACATTCAGTATATATACCATATCTTGCCACCCTTCAAAAATGTCTGCCTCCCCCTTCCCGCCACCCATAAATATTTTTCTAGATCCGCCCCTGAACAGCAGGCAGTCAGTGAACTGTTATAACCCTTAATGAAGCTTCAAAAACCTCTCAGAGATGATGAAACTTTATATAAAGATTATAGATCACAGAGGCCGTTTATTGTTATAAATCAGCAGGATTATGGAAAGTCTTCTCCATTATGTCTGTTATAAAATACCAAATAAATCATCACACAAATATAAATAAAGCAACAATTTGTGAAATAATTACAGAAATTTATTAAATTCATTGCAGACATTATTTTGTTATTTCATCATATTTAATTTTCACAACATTACTTTGTTGGATATTATTTTATTTCATTATAAACTAAATTTATTTTGAAAATTTCAAAACAGTGACACTTTAAATTCTGAACCAAAACACATGAAGCTGAAGGAACCAAATATGTGATATTATCATAAAGAATATGTGTAATCTTATTTTATTAATCTTATCAATGAAATGTCAGAAAATAGTTTTAAAAGATCTCAGTTATAAATCCCCACAGCACAAACACATGAATTCTAATGTCTTATTTTAATAAACCAACACCTTTAAATATGAGTAAATATAAGTTTATAACTATATATGATAAAGAAAATCATTAAATATTCATATTAAGACAGAACTGTTTGCAATATATTACATTCAAATGAAGAAAGATGTTTTTACTCATGAAAGTATTTGAATGATTCAACACAACATTAAAGTTTAAAGGTGGATTCCAGTCAAATCTAATTTATATGATCTTACCTATAAAATCTGAAAAATAATAAAACATTGCCTGTTATAATTTCCCACAGCCCAAACACATGAATTCAAACTTAATAAACCAAGAGTCTCTATATGTTTAAATATATATATATATATATATATATATATATATATATATATATAAAGTAAATATAAGTTTATGACCAATAAAAACATTAAATCTTTAAATTGGAGAAGCTGGAACCAGCAGATATTTGAAGTAAAATGACTAAAATGATTATATTTGATTATAAAAACAGCTGCAACGAGTCGATTAATCAGCTGATTGTTGCAGCTCTATTCTCACACATCACACGAGGACTCTGAGGAGAGAAACACACTTTTCTGATTAACAGCAAATCTAAATTAAAGCTCCACCTTTCTGCTCTTCTTCTTCTCCTTGTGGAAGACTTTTCCATCTGCTTGCTTTCAGCTTCTGGTGCTTCAGCTTCTGGTCAACACGAATAAAAAAGACACAAGAAACACACAATTTTATTTTATTTTTTTTTACAAAAAAACACATAAAAACACACAAAAAACATTAAAAAAAGACAAGAAAACACACAAAAAATGAAAGAATTACAAAAAACACAGATAAAAATACACACAAAAAATACAAAAAACACACAAAAAATGCCCAAAAATCACACAAGAAAACAGTAAACACAAAAGATAGCATTAAAAATGTTGAAACGCACACTGCAAAATTTGAAAAATCTCTGCAAAAAAAGTAAAATCATGCTTTAGTGTTTAATTTTGGTGGCAGATAGAAGTTTTTACTGCGAGTTGATTCATTAATAGTCACAATTCGACCTGAACGAAGCCTTCAGAGGCACGACGACACTATTTACTTCTCATGTCACGTTGCTGTCCAAAGCATTGTAACGTTTATAACATATAGTTTGTGAATGACTTTGCTTTATGTATTATTTTAAATGTCTATTTATCTGTTTCCTCCGCAGACAAACAGTCTTTTACTGCTTTAATGTGAATTCACCTTCTGAGGGTCAATAAAGTTTTATCTCATCTTATATTAGATTTGCTTCTAAAAGTCATTTAATTGCTCAGTTTTTGCATAAAAGTTGAATAAATAGATGATTTACCTGCTTCAGCATTCCCTCAATGACAGCAGGTACAGGCAGAATCCTCCTTATACTCTTCACCTTCATCAAAGAAGCTTTAAAAAACAAGCAAACATGATCAGTTCAGAGATTTCTGCTTGGATAACAACAACATGGAATCACTCAAATTTCCGTGAAACTGACATACAAAGTGATTATGTACATTCACTGAGTGAATATTTAGAAATTAAAACATATATTTCTCGCTAGAAATGTGATCAAAATCCATTTTTATGCAGAAACTAAGTCAAAATATTGATTTTTTCACAAAAAATTAGAGAACTGTCCGCCATGTTTTTTGTTCTTGAAAGTCACGTGACTTGGAACAAACCAATAGGAAAAAATATGAACTTGCATTGTAGCGAAATCCGTGTCAGTTTCACGGAAATTTGAGTGATTCCGTGGCTATTTCACGGATTTTGAGTTAAGCGAATCCGTGGCTATTTCACGGATTCCTGTGAGACCAGGTTCATGGATAATAATCAGCATCCTGTTGATATTAAAGTGTCATCAGTTAGTTTAGTCCTTCAGTTTATCAGCAGAACTTTATAAGTTATCAGCAGTTACTTCCTCCATCTGTTCATATTCTCACATTTATGTCAACACAAACTGATTACATAGTTATTATGTCCAGAAATGTTTTTTTTTTATTTTCTCATTTCATGCTAAAGTTAATCTAAATCTAGTATAAATACTGTTTGAATCAGGGGTTACCACTTAGATGGACTGTAGCAGATGAATGGAAACTTCTCGTTACAGTTCCTGTCCCCCCATCCTCCAGAGGAGCTGAAATCTGCTGCTGCACAATCCTCCTTCCCCCCGTTGTTGTTAGGTTCTCCTGTGTTCCAGTATCTGAACGAGGAGCTGCTTCCATCGGACCACTTCCAGGAGTCTCTGAAAAGGCCGATCCAGGCTTTTCCTCCTGGAATCACCTCCTCGACCTTCTGGTTCTCTGCCTGGTTCCTCACACTGGCCAGGTCTGTGTGGTGTTCTCTGCAGTAGCTCTGGGCCTCGGTCCAGGTCATTTTGTCGTCAGTGGGGACAAATTTCACATCCTGACCTGAAAATAGATCCAGAGAAGAGCTGTGCAGAGGCAACATAACACACAACACTGATGCATACTTTTTTTTTCTGTCTGAATGTTTTTCTCAGCAGTTTGATGTTTCTTAACCTTTTGATGTACAACATGTATCTAAAGTGGCCCGACAGAGTTTTTATGTTCTACATCTTTGCAATAAATTATTTTCATCATTCAGTATTCCAGGTTTTCCTCAATTAGTTTGTTTTTGATCATCATACATCCTAATTTTATGTTTTCCTTCATTCATGTTTTAGTAAAATCCCTTTTTGTTTCACTACTATTCTAATGCACAACATGGGTCAAAAATGACCCATATCCATTTTATAGCCAAGTAGCTTGCTAAGCTAACTAACTAGCTAACTTCTTGGCTAAGTAGCTTGCTAAGCTAACTACTTAGCTAACTTCTTGGCTAAGTAGTTAGCTAAGTAGCTTGCTAAGCTAACTACTTAGCTAACTTCTTGGCTAAGTAGTTAGCTAAGTAGCTTGCTAAGCTAACTACTTAGCCAAGCTAACTACTAAGCTAACTTATCGGCTAAGTATTTAGCTAAGTAGCTCGTTAATGACCCTCATTCATTAACGAGCTACTTAGCCAAGTAGTTACCTGTGTAATAATACATAAACTTTTTTTCTTCATAAAGTATGAGAAGCAAAAAGTAAATAATGATCTGTTATCAAAAACAAGATATTTAAAGAATACTTGGAATATTCAATCATAAAATAAGTTGATATCAAAAGATAGAGCACAGAAACACACAGCAGCATTAAATAACAATATTATATTTAATAACAATATTATATTAAACTAGAAAATTTCCTCTGGGGAAATTTTGAAAGGGCCACGGGGGCTACTGCCGGTGTGTGTACACTATGATGAGATTCTTCAGAGATTTCAAACTATGCCCTTTAACCTCAAAATGTGTGTGTGTGTGTGTGTGCGTGTGTGTGTGTGTGTGTGTGTGTGTTTGAAGAATGTGTATGCATGTGTGAGGAGTGTGCGTGCTCACACGCATGTGTGTGTATCTGTAACTGTAATCACATCAAAGATCAAAGCAATCAACAGAATTAATTGACACCTGCCGACTTACGTCGCGAAAAATTCGTATTCAGTAGAGAAAAGTAATAGCACACTGATCCCGATCAAACTGCACGTTTTGATATATAATTTGTCCTGCAACTCTTCAAGTTGTAGGACTAGTAGCGGGACGAAATTGCGTCCGGAAGAGGAAGAAGAAGAAATCCACAGTAGTGCAGCACTGGTCCCTACAGATATTGCTGTATGGGACCAGTGCTGGGGAGATTGCCCCGAGGCCCTAATAACATGAAGGGAATGAATGAGGCTGATTTTAGAGCATGTTGTGCATTAGAAGGGTTAATGAATGAAACGTGGAGCTGTGTGCATATCAACTCCTTCTCTTGCAGCCCTGTTGACTGAGACAGTGAGGTGGGATAAAGCTGTTAATGATGGAGCTCTTTATAGAAACCTTTATATATTTATATAAATGAAGGCAGGACTCACGTCCATCTGCTTTAACTGTAACTGGAGACAGAGAGGCAGAGAGCAGCAGAGAAGAGGAGAGCTCAACAAGCTCAACTGCTCTGTTTTACCTTCACTCAGCAATATTCTCACCTCTCACATCACAGCAGACGGCCTGAATGTTGTCCATGCATCCGGTAATTTCCCATTCTCCATTATTTTTCATCTTTGTGCAGTGTTGATCACCTCCTGAATTGCCTGGTTGTCCATGTTTCCATCCTCTGAACTCCTCTCCTGGTCCGTAGAAGCTTGTGTCTGACAGTGACCAGCTCCAGCTCATGTCACCATCATCCTGCAGCCCGATCCAGGCGACCTGAAACACATATTTGCATTAATAATAATATTCATGTGTCCATATGAACAGTGAAACAGGTTCTGCTTCCTGTAATAATTGCTGCTGTTTATACTGGACATTAAGAGATCTCTTATAATACACGTTCAATAGGGAACTAAATTTTCGTCCTCCTTCAGAGTAAAAAAAAAAACATTTAAAAGTTTCTGTGAAGTTTCACGTCTCAGACTGTAAAACTTTAAACCCACGTGTCACTGACATGATGTCAGAAAGGAGAGAAAGAGGAAAGTGAACTCACAGAGGAAACTTCTGCTCTTTCTGCCGTTCTGATCAGAATCTCCACATCCTCCATGCTGTCTACAGTGGCCAGGTCTGTGTATTTCTCTCTGCAGTAACTTTGTGCTTCGGTAAAAGTCTTCTTTAAAGAAATAAAATGGAACTCACGTCCAGCACACAGGCCTGTAGAGACACATGCAGACTGATCACATTCATGCTGTTAATAACTTTTTATACATCTTCACTTTGTAACTTTACAGTTTAATGGATTCACACACGTCATTGTGTTTGTAGTACAATGTAAAAAAAACAAACTTGTTTTTATGGTAAAAACCAGCAGCTGTGGTTTCCAGAACTTTACCGTAATAAATACAGTGCACCTTTTTCTAATATTACGGTAAAATGATATTAACACTGTTGATTTCACGCTTAAGATTGACATTTTATTCCATATTTTACCATGAAAAATAAAAAGTTTTTCCATCAAAAGAAACGCTGTTCTGCCATATAATTGACAAGAAAATACTTTATAAATGCTGCATAAATTAAAGATTTTTTCATTAAATATTACAGTATATTTCTGTTAGAGATATGGTGTTTAGTACATTTAACAGTGAGAAAAAGTATTCTTACTAAAAAATAAATGCAAAAATGATGCTTGTATATATATTACAGTATATTTTTGCTACAAACACGGTGCCAGAGTATTTTACAGTGGAGTAATGTTTTTGTTTTTGTAAACTGTAAAAAAAAAAAAAATCCAGTTTTGTCTGATATAAACATTTACAGTGTTTTTATTGTTACTGAAACGGAATTAACTCATTTATCATTTTACGTCTTTTACTGTCATGGTTTAGCAGTTTTTCACCCTAAAATCTAATTTTTTACAGTGTAAAATCAGGAATGTATTGAAGTTTAATATATTTTAAAAATAGTTTAAAATAGTTTAAAAATATTAAAAAATATTTATTCGTTGATGTTGTTCATACTAATACATGCAAAAAACCTATCTAACCAATTTAAAAATGCTGAACTATTTTTTCTCCGATGTGCAATATCTGTAAAATAAAAAGTACTTTCAGGAAAACAAACAAACACAAAAAATAAATATTAATAATAAATGCCATATAGCAGAAATGTCTGTATATAAGGTGTATAGAATGTATGTATAGGTCTTATTATTTATATTCTGATTCTGATTCTGTCTTTTACTGTCATGGTTTAGCAGTTTTTCACCCTAAAATCTAATTTTTTACAGTGTAAAATCAGGAATGTATTGAAGTTTAATATATTCTAAAAATAGTTTAAAATAGTTTAAAAATATTAAAAAATATTTATTCATTGATGTTGTTCATACTAATACATGCAAAAAAACCTATCTAACCAATTTAAAATGCTGAACTATTTTTTCTCCAATGTGCAATATCTGTAAAATGAAAAGTACTTTCAGGAAAACAAACAAACACAAAAAATAAATATTAATAATAAATGCCATATAGCAGAAATGTCTGTATATAAGGTGTATAGAATGTATGTATAGGTCTTATTATTTATATTCTGATTCTGATTCTGTCTTCAAATCCAACTAAGTTTCCTCACTGCGGGAAAAATAAAGTCATACCTCTTTATCTTTTATCTTTTATCTTAATTTACTCAAGTACTGCACACAAGGACAATTCAAAGTATTTTTCTTTCATGCAATTTATACCTGCAACAATATAATATAATATAATGTAATATAATATAATATAATATAATATAATATAATATAATAATATAATATAATATAACATAATATAATATAAAATAAAATAAAATAATATAAAAAATAATATAATATAATATAAAATAAAGTAAAATAAAATAAAATAAAATAATATCATATAAAATAATATATTATAAAATAAAGTCAAATAAAATAAAATAACATAATATCATATCATATAAAATAATATAATATAAAATAAAATAAAATAAAATAAAATAAAATAAAATAAAATAAAATCATATAAAATAAAATAAAATAAAATAAAATGAAATAAAATAACTGAAAACATTTCACACTGAAAGATTGTTCTTTTTACTTATTCTGAATTTAAGAAACAGGACACATTTATACAACACAACACATTGTTGTATTTTAAACATTTTTGGCGTGTGACCTCTTCTAAAATAATCTGTATAATAATAATAATAATAATAATAATAAATAATAATAAAGTATATTGTATAATAAGGTGTTTTGGTTAGATAACATCAGGGCAGATCTACCAGGGCCGACATGCCTGAGGGCTCCACATGTCAAACAAAAATTAACTCATGAAGAAAATGAGTTTAATTAGTGCAGGTATAAAGTATATAAACTCAGCAGTGGAAAACAGAGACTGAGCACATTTTAACTGATTTATCTTTAATACATACAAGAAAAATTAGAGATGTGACTGATTCCTGCTCTTTAAAAAAAAAAAAAAAAAAAAAAAAGGTCACTCTGCTCGGGCCAGTTCATCGCTGCTGGCAGCTTTAATTTATCTCTTTTGTAAATGTTTTTGTCTTTTTCATCATTTTGTGACCAAAATAAGGTGTAAAAAGACACAAAAAGACCAAAAAAGACATAAAAGACATAAAAAAGACAAAAAAAACCCACCGAAAAAACCCACAAAAGACGTAAAATCACCCAAAAAAGACACAAAAAGACACAAAACACACACACAAAAAGACACAAAAAGTTTTTTTTATCTTGGTAAGAACCAAATAATCATCAGGTCACTCTGCTCGGGCCAGTTCATCACTGCTGGCAGCTTTAATTTATCTCTTTTGTAAATTTTTTGTCTTTTTTGGTCATTTTGTGACCAAAAGAAGAAGTAAAAAGACACAAAATGACCAAAAAAAGACACAAAAAGACAAAAAAAAGACACAAAAAGACCAAAAAAGACATAAAAGACATATAAAAGAGAAAAAAAAACACAAAAAAAACCCACAAAAGACATAAAATCACCCAAAAAAGACACAAAAAGACAAAAAACACAGAAAAAAGACACAAAGTTTTTTTTTTATCTTGGTAAGAACCAAATAATCATCAGGTCACTCTGCTCGGGCCAGTTCATCACTGCTGGCAGCTTTACTTTATCTGGTTTTAAGAGTTAATTTATTATTTTAAGTGTTCAACATGCTTATTTCTAGATTTAATAATCTGAATTTAATAAATCTTGTCAAGGTAAATTATCTGTCCATGCAGCAAGATCATTTCCCTCAGATTTACTGTTTGATCTGGTTTCAGACGAAACTTTTTTAGCAGTATATGTCTTGTTTATATCCTGAATGCCTGTATTTCTCTCATTGTTAATAAAGATCTGTACATCAATAATGTGATAAGAGCTCTGCAGCCACAATAATCTATGTAAAAGAAGATAAAGACTTGCCTGTTGCAGCTGAGAGCAGAAGAAGAAGCAGCATCTTGTTTCCTCTCTGGCTTCATGAGAGAGTGACAGACTGGCTGCTGCTGCTAGAATAAAAGGACGCTGTGCCTTTCCTCGGAATTATTCAAATGACATGATCCCAACAGACGCAGCAATCATTTGCTTATTAGGGAAATAACAAAATTCAAATTCTGCACCTTCTCAGTAACAGACCTTCTTTCATGTGTGTGACTCTGTTTGTTTGGTTGCTGGGTGATGTGTCAGCTGACATCACTGAGGAGGAAACAGCTGTTTACCAGGTCAAATAGAGCAGAGGTGTCAAACTCAAATACACAATGGGCCAAAATTTAAAACTTGAATAAAATCGCGGGCCAACATTGAACAAATAAACCTTTTAATATACATTATTTTGTCCATTTTTGAATTCTTTTCATGTTTCTGTAAGTCATTTTTTGTCTTTTGGTGTCTTTTTTGTCATTTTGTGTCTTTTTTGGGTCATTTTGTGTCTTTTTTTGGTCATTTTGTGTCTTTTTTAGTCATTTTGTGTCTTTATGTGTCTTTTTTGTCATTTTGTGTCTTTTTTTTGTCATTTTGTGTCTTTTTTTAGTCATTTTGTGTTTTTAGGTGTCTTTTTTGTCATTTTGTGTTTTTTTTGGTCTTTTTGTGTCTTTTTTTAGTCATTTTGTGTTTTTTTGTGTCTTTTTTGTCATTTTGTGTCTTTTTTTGGTCATTTTGTGTCTTTTTTAGTCATTTTGTGTCTTTAGGTGTCTTTTTTGTCATTTTGTGTGTTTTTTTGGTCATTTTGTGTCTTTTTTAGTCATTTTTTGTCTTTTGGTGTCTTTTTTTGGTCATTTTGTGTCTTTTTTTAGTCCTTTAGTCCAACATAAAATGTGATTTTGAATCTTTTTTTACTTTCAAAACACTATCATGCTCAATAAAGAATTTTAAATGTTGCAAATGTGCATTAATTCTCATTACACTGAGACATTAAACTGCATCATTTTCAATTAAATTCTGGAAAAGTTGGTGTGTTCTAAAACTTTTGACCAGTAGTGTATACCAAACATGTTTTGCTTTAACATTAAATGTGGAACCAGCAACGCTTATAAACATACAATATATAACTAAATAGTGCAGACACTTGAAATTATGCTCAATGTAATGTGGCTTTTTTGACAAGAATTTGCAATTTGCAACTTTAATATCAAAGTGAAAACTTATTTTTTTACTAAATAATGTCAATTCATTAAACATATATCAGGTAAAATAAATGATATAAATATTCATCCGCTTTAAAGTAACTGATCTCGCACCTAAATCAAATTAAATCAAATCAATTTAATCACTAGAAGTGGCCCTCAGTACAACTACATGCATTTGAGCATGAAATCTTAAAGTGCAGTGTAAAAATGCACAAAATTACTTCTTGTAATTAATGTTGGTCTGCTGTTCTTGCACTGAAAAACAAAGAAATCACAGTAAGTGGTTATTTTTTATTTGCTTTATACCTTTTGTATTCCTATTTATACTGTTAAACATGCATTAGAGCATGAAATATGTTAAGTTACTGCACAGTAAACATATTTAAAGCTGCAGTTTCATCATTTAAGTTGCCCATCCCTGCTGTAGATTGTAGATTGTAGATTGTAGAAAGGCGTAGCAGGGAACAAACTACACTACAAAAAAAGAAAAGTTGGGTGAACTCAAAATTTCAAGGCAACAAACTTCGGTAAAATTTTAAGTTGGACAATTAAACTAAATATTTCAAGTTTTGTTTTTGAGGTTGCTCAACTCTGAATTCTGATTTTTGTCAACTCAACTGTAAATTGTACTGACTTATAATTTTACATTGTAATAACTTTTAATCCTTACTTCTGCTAACTTCTGCAATGTGCTGAATTGGTACGATTGTAACGCTGCTATGAAATGTCAGCTAATGTTGCGACCACAATTTTGAGTTAGCATTAATACGCTAATGGCTACTCTTGTAGCTGTAACAAGCAGCGCCGCTAGCATCGGTTAGCCGCTAGCATCAGTTAGCCGCCAGCTTTCGCTAATGACCGAATTTCACCGCTTTCCCGCATTTCCAATCAAAGAAATAAGAGTTATCAGAACTATTGTCCCTTGTTGTGAACCCCAACTTAAAGATATAAGTAACAACAACTCACCAACTTGTTTTTGAGCAGACAACTGGCTTCCTTTGTTGTGCTAACTTACATTATTGCCCTAAATGTCAATAATTTATATTTCAAGTTTTACCAACTTAAATCACTGTTTTAGGCCAAAAAATACAAGTTGGCTTTTTTGCAATGTACAGAGTTAGACCATCAGTTAGAAATGAAGCAGGATGGAGCTTGTTTAAATCTGTTAGAGCTGGACGTCCTCACAATCTGAGTGATCCGACAAGAATAAGACTGGAGAGGGAAGACACCGAGACACCTAGGACCACTCTGTAGGAGTTATAAGCTTCAGTGGATCAGATTAGTAGAGCGGCTAAGTGATAGAATCGTTCAGTTTATGGTACAAGCGTGAAAATTGGCATGAACACTCTCCATGGGTCACTTGAGACATTTGAAATTTTAAGATGGCGGCCATTTTTCAAGATGGCCGCCACCAAATAAATAATGGTTTATTTGGTGATACAAGCATACAAATTGGCATGAGCAGTCTCTGCTGGTCACTTGACAATAAGCCACCCACAGTTACTTGAAATTCCAAGATGGCGGCCATTTTCCAAGATGGCCGACACCTTAGTGGAGCAATTAAATTATATCATGGTTTATTTGGTGATACAAGCATAAAAATTGACATGGGCAGTATCTGTGGGTCACTTGAAAATAACCCACCCACAGTTGAAATTTCAAGGTGTCAATTTTTTTTTTTTTCAGGATGGCTGCCGCCTGCCATGTGGATCTTTAAATTATGAATTTTCTCATAGAAATGTATTGGGTTCCTCAAGAGTGGTTGTTTGACTGTGCTTTGTCTGACCAGTCAGGAGTTCCCTCCCACCGGCGTAGCTCTCCGGGTTCACCGAGGTACACAAGCTCCCTTACCATGAGGGCTTTTTTAATACTTTTTTTAATTATTTTTTTAAAAACTAACCACCATTAAACATGCCAAATAAATACTAAAGGGTGGGGAAACACAGTTGTGGTGCTGAACGGACGCTTGTATCATAAACTGAACGATTCTGCCAAAAATGAGAGCTAATAACAGCTAATAACACTCCTAAAGGGAATAAAAACTGTCCATAGCAGCAGAAATGTGTTAATGCATTAGCTGTTATCCAGATCAAAGCTGTCTGACAGACAGAAACTACTGACTTTAATGAGTTGTGGCTCTCTGAGCGACTGACTGACATGAGAAGAACAGATTAATTCCCTCCAGTTGCTCCCTGTGATCCCAGTCCACTCCCACAGATTGGAGCGTCGGCTACAATAGCTGCAGGATTACAGGAGACGTTTGGCTTTACAATCGGCCAAAAAAAAAGAAAAGAATGAACCGACGTCATGCTTTTTCTAGCTTTTCTCTAAAGAGGAAACCAGAGAGATAAGACCTGGTGATAAATCCAGCTCCACATGCTGCAGCGTCATGTTGTTTAACCCTGTGGAGTCTATGAGAGACTTCTTCATGACGCTGCAACGTAGAAACCAAGCAGCATGGAGCTGCTGGCAGCTTTTACAAGTTTACATGTTCAATTTAGTGCATCAAGCCTTTTATAGCAAAGGTTAAAAAAAAACACCTCGATCAAGTGAAAGTTTTTGCAGAATTTTTTTTTTTTTTTTTTTTTTAATTTTGCAGTTTGCATTCAGCATTTTTAATGCAATATTTTGTCTTTAATGTTTTTTTGTGTGTGATTTTTGTCAATTTTTGTGTGTGTTTTTGTGTGTTTTATGTGTGTTTTGTCATTTTTTGTGTGTTTTTGTGTATGTTTTATGTGTGTTTCTGTCATTTTTTGTGTGTTTTTGTGTGTGTTTTATGTGTGTTTTTGTAATTTTTGGGTGGTTTTTGTAAAAAATATATATAAATATATGTGTCTTTGTGTGTTTTAAGTGGGTTTTTATGTAAAAAAAAATAAAAATTAAAAAATTAAAAGAAGTTTTTGCAGAGGTTTTTCAAATTTTGCAGTTTGCATTCAGCATTTTTAATGCAATATTTTGTCTTTAATGTTTTTTGTGTGTGATTTTTGTCAATTTTTGTGTGTGTTTTTGTGTGTTTTATGTGTGTTTTGTCATTTTTTGTGTGTTTTTGTGTGTGCTTTATGTGTGTTTCTGTCATTTTTTGGGTGTTTTTGTGTGTGTTTTATGTGTGTTTTTGTAATTTTTTGGGTGGTTTTTGTAAAAAAAAAAAATATATATATATGTGTCTTTGTGTGTTTTAAGTGGGTTTTTATGTGGGTTTTTTTGTAAAAAAAATAAAAATTAAAAAATTAAAAGAAGTTTTTGCAGAGGTTTTTCAAATTTTGCAGTTTGCATTCAGCATTTTTAATGAAATATTTGGTCTTTTGTGTGTTTTTTTGTGTGATTTTTGTCAATTTTTGTGTGTCACTTTGACTTCTTCATGACGTTACAACGTAAAAACGTTCAGCAGCATGTTTCCCTGCTGTCAGATTTTCTCTAAAGTTTTGGATTTTACAGAAGTTTCCATGTCCAATTTAATGCATCAATCCTTTTTTTATCAAAGGTAAAAAAAAAACCCACCTCAAAGTGTATTAACATGATTGTACTTTTTTTGCAGAGATTTTTCTAATTTGTTTTTTGTATTTATGTTTTTGATGTGTTTTGAGTGTGTTTGTATGTGTTTTTTTGGTTGTTTTCATGTTTTATGTGTGTTTTTTGTGTTTTTTTTTTTATTTTTGTGTGTGTTTTTGGTTGTTTTCATGTTTTATGTGTGTTTTTTGTGTTTTTTTTGTAATTTTGTGTGTGTTTTTGGTTTGTTTTTCATGTTTTATGTGTGTTTTTTTTGTGTGTGTTTTTTTTATGTTCAAAATGTTGATCCAGCAAGTCAAAATGAAAAAGAGTAACCTGGTCATAAAGGTGAGGTTGTCTTAAAAAACAATGATACCAACACGTCATGGTAAATATTTTTAAGTGGTTTATGCAGAATGAAAAGGAGTCCAAAACTGACAAAATAGCCTCAAAATCCAAAGGGTTAATTAATGTAAATGCTCAGACTTCTAAGGATTAATCAGTTAGTTTGCTGCTCCACAAATGCTGAGATGAAAATAATTGACTCTGACTGAATGTGATAAAGTGTGAGCTCAGAGTTTTAACTGCTCCGTTTGATCTCTCTTTGCATATCAGGATCCAAAGTTCTCACCAGGCTATTTTTTATTTTTATGACAGTGATAGAAACAATTTCAATCATTAACTAACTCTTTTACACTGTAAACTGGGAACCCAATGTTTCATTATTACAATCAATCATCTCTGAAAAGATCCTTTAGTTTATTATAAGCACAAATAAAACACTGTTACAAGTCCTGCATTGAAAATGTAAAAGTATTTAAGTATATTCAGGAAAATGTACTGAAAGCATTCAACATAGTTATATGGCTCCTCTTACTTTTATACTCATAAATATATCATGATATTATTATTATTATTACTCATGCATTAATGTAAAAGCAGAAGTTTAAAGGTTGTAGCTCTTTCTGAAATATTACTTACTAATAAGCATTTACATTATGGATCAATCTGATTATTTTCTCCACCAATTGATTAATTGTTTGGTTTCTAAAAATTCAGAAAACAGTAACAAATGCATCACAATTACCCAAGATATAGTAATAATAATAATAATAATAGTAATAATAATATCATATTAGAGCCCAAAATAAAACGTTCACCTGGTTGTTTTGTCCAAACAACAAATTATTTAAAACAAATGAAAATAATTGTGAGAAAATCAGCAGATTCCCACAAAAAAAATTGTTGTTGACAGTCAATTTTCCTGCTACATTTATTTATTTATTTATTTATTTATTTATTTATTGCGAAAAGAATATTGACTTGAAAAATAACTAAAGCTATCAAATTAAAGTAGTGTTGTAAAAATTACAATATTTGCCTCCAAAATGTATAAAAGTAGAAGTATAAAGTAGCATAAACAACAACAACAAACTCAAGCAAAGTATGAGCAACAAGGTTATAATAGTTTTGGATTTTTCATCAGTTTTAGTTTTAATTTCATTGTGATTTTTGTTTTCGAATTCAGTTAAGAGTTATTTTTTTATTTTAAGCGTGCCTGCAACATTATTAGCTTATTTCTAGATTTAATACAAAATTGTACACAAAAATGACAAAAAAAGACAAAAAATGACAAAAAAAACACACAAAAAAAGACAAAAAAGAAAAAAAAAGACAAAAAAGACAAAAAAGATGTAAAATGACCAAAAAATAAACAAAAGACTTAAAATGACCAAAAAAAGACATAAAAAGAAAAAAAAAACCCACAAAAAACCCCACAAAAGACGTAAAAACACCAAAAAAAGACAAAAAAAGTAAGAAACGAATAATTTGTAGTGCACTTTTAAGCGTTCAACATGTTTAAATCTAGATTTAATAATCTTAATTTAATAAATCTTGTCAAGGTAAATTATCTGTCCATGCAGCAAGATCATTTTATTCTGGTTTTATTTAAGAAATCTCTTGGTTTTACTCTGGTTTTATTCTGGTTTTATTCTGGTTTTAAATGGTTTTATTCTGGTTTTAAGTGGTTTTATTCTAGTTTTAACTGGTTTTAACTGGTTTTAACTGGTCTTATTTAAGAAATCTCTTGGTTTTATTATGGTTTTATTCTTGTTTTAAGAGTTAACTTCTTATTTTAAGTGTTCAACATGCTTATTTCTAGATTTAATAATCTTAATTTAATAAATCTTGTCAAGGTAAATTATCTGTCCATGCAGCAAGATCATTTCCCTCAGATTTACTGTTTGATCTGGTTTTAGACCTTTTTTCCTGCAGTGAGTTCATGTATATTTAGTTCCATTCCTCCTGTGGTGTTGTTGAGCAGCATCTTCACTGGCTGCTGGCGAAGAAGACGATGTAGACGGAGTAAACGGCGTCCAGCGTGTAGACGATGGCGTTGAGGATGGTCATGAAGGAGACCACCACCAGTTTGTCCCAGGAACACAGATGTCCACAGTTGCTGGGTCTCTTGTTGTTCTGGAAGCTGTAGAGCGGCCAGACGACCATCGCCGTCACGTACATCGCCGCCGCCACCACGTTATACACGATCACCACTTTGTCGAAGGAGAACGGGAGGAAGGAGGTGAACTGCCCCAGGCTGAGGAGGATGATGACGATGGCGAAGATGAAGCACAAGGAGTAGACGGAGACGCACCACTGGAGCCCCGGGGAGCCGGAGACCTGCCCGCCCTCCAGGGACGTGAAGATGAGGCACGCCAGGAACGTCTCCAGCATCTTCATCAGGCCCGGCGGCGTGGACAGGAAGCCGATGTTCTCCCCGCCGGGACGAAGACGAGTCAGCGCCACCTCGCCGGCGTACACCCCGAAGCACACCACGGACACCACGGACGCTCCGATCTGGCGGTGGCACGTCCCGCAGGTGAAGAAGGTGGGGTAGATGACGGAGGCGGCGAGGCACATGAGGCTCGCCAGCATGGCGAAGGCGGCGGTGAAGTCGTCCCAGGCGAACGGCAGCTTGGCGTGCAGCGTGGTGAACTCCAGGACGAGGATGAGGAGGGTGAAGAAGCAGCAGAAGCACCAGGTGAACATGCACCAGGCCCAGTAAGGGGACGAGACGTGTCCCGCCGACGCCACCAGGCTGAACGCCATGCAGGTGAGCACGGACGCCATCAGCCTCATGATGCCGACCGGCTGGCTGATCGCACGCACGTCCACACCGACCATCGCTGCACACGATCAATCCGTTAAACTAGAAATATAAAAGTCAGTCCCTCAGTTCATCCCTCGGTGTTTTCTAAACGAGATCCTGCAGGAGAACTCCATGCAGACAGGAACACCGCCGGCGTGTTCTCTGAAACTGAAACTCAAAGTGGATGTTCAAACAGCATCCTGAGCTTATCTGACACTTTATGGCCTGATTCACTCACCGATTGGATACCAGCTGTTATCATGTTCACCTCACGCCACACACACTGGACTCTGGTCCTCAGAGAGCCTTGTTATGGAGCTGCAGGGAGGAGCCACGGGAGGAACAACTATTAGATCCTTTACTTCACTAAATCTTCTAATACTTGCATTCAAAACCTGACTTGACCCTCTGGGCTCTGAGCCGATTTGGGCCTTTATACACCACATACTAAATGTTTCCTATACTCATGTTTGGTATCCGTTTTTTCAGCACAACTTCACCACACTGCAAAAAGTCCGCTCTTTAAAACAAGAAAAAAAAGTAGAAAAATGAGGTGTATTTTGCTTAAAAATAGCTAAATTATCTGCCAATGGAACAAGAAAATTTGTCTTGTTAAGACTTTCCAAAACAAGTAAAAATATCTAATCTCAATGAACCACAAATACCTTAGAATTAGTGTATTCTAACTGATAACAAGTGACTTTTTTTGTTCAGATTTGCAACATTTAACATTCTTTATTGAGCATGATAGTGTTTTGAAAGCAAAAAAGATTCAAAATCACATTTTATGTTGGACTAAAGGACTAAAAAAGACACAAAATGACCAAAAAAAGACACAAAATGACCAAAAAAAGACACACAATGACTAAAAAAGACACAAAATGACAAAAAAAAGACACAAAATAACTAAAAAAGACATAAAAAGACACAAAATGACAAAAAGACACACAATGACTAAAAAAAGACACAAAATGACAAAAAAAGACACAAATTGACCAGAAAAAGACACAAAATGACCAAAAAAAGACACAAAATGACAAAAAAGAGACACAAAATAACTAAAAAAGACACAAAATGACCAAAAAAAGACACAAAATAACTAAAAAAGACAGAAAAAGACAGAAAAAGACACAACATGACAAAAAGACACACAATGACTAAAAAAAAGACAGAAAATGACCAGAAAAAGACACAAAATGACCAAGCTGTTGGACGTCAGCGTTTCACTTTCTGACTCTGAGAAATTCCTCTTCTTTTGGATTAGAACTGACTTTAGAACATTGTTTACCTCCTTCAACCAAAAAGCTGTTAAACTCATATTAGGGCGTGGTATCTATCATTTATCACCAGCTGATCATTCTCACGCTGTGATTGGAGAGATACGATGGTCTGATAAATCACACGTGAACCCTGTCGGAAGACCAAATATACCTCAGATCTGCGTTAGTTTAATACATGAGGGCCAAAGACTTTAAAGGAAACACGTCTTATGACTTAAGAGAAACACTTTTCCTAAAATAAATGTGATGTTTTATTCTACTTGTCTCTCTTTCCTTTCTATTTGTGTTGACATGCACGTTAAAATGTCCAGTTTGACTGTGTGGGGTGCAGCAGGGTCAAAGGTTATTTATTCAACCAGACATCAGTAAGATAAGCACACATTCATCTCACTTATACTTTAGTTCTGTTGTTAGAAACATACAACAGTGTGAACCACCTCTCTCCTTTATTTTGACCTTTTATTATTAAATGTGGCAACACAGAGGAGTGAACACACGTTGTGACAGTGACAGCTTGTTAACTCTATGGAGTCTGGGGCTGTTTTGTCCATTTTTAAACCCTTTTCATCTCTTTTTTGTGTCTTTGTGTCTTTTTTGGTCATTTGTGTCTTTTTTGTGTCTTTTTGTGCCTTTTTTAGCCATTTTGTGTCTTTTTTTGGTCATTTTGTTTCTTCTGGGGTTTTTTTGGTCATTTTGTGCCTTTTTTTTGCCATTTTGTGTCTTTTTGTATCTTTTTTTAGTCATTTTGTGTCTTTTTTTTAGACATGTTGTGTCTTTGTGTCTTTTTTTTTAGCAATGTTGTGTCTTTTTGTGTCTGTTTTTAGTCATTTTGTGTCTTTTTTGTCATTTTGTGTCTTTTTTGGTCATTTTGTGTCTTCTTTTAATAATTTAGTGGGTTTTTTTTTTTAGCCATTTTGTGTCTTTTTGTGTCTTTTTTTAGTCATTTTGTGTCTTTTTTGGCCATTTTGTGTCTTTTTTTGGTCATTTTGTGTCGTTTTGTGTCTTTTTTTAGTCATTTTGTGTCTTTTTTTGGTCATTTTGTGTCGTTTTGTGTCTTTTTTTAGTCATTTTGTGTCTTTTTTTTGTCATTTTGTGTCTTTTTTAGTCCTTTAGTCCAACATAAAATGTGATTTTTTTAACTTTCAAAACACTATCATGCTCAATAAAGAATTTTAAATGTGTCAAATGTGACCAAAGGTGTCAAATCTACCATATAAGAGGGTTCCATCCAGTTCTATCATTTGATACTAAATCTATTTGAGCTTGTCTCCAGTTTTACTTGGTATATCATCATCAAACTGAAACTGGCCTCATGGAGTTTACAGCCAGAACTTTAGAGGTAAATTTACAGTAGGGCTCCACGCTGCTTTGTTTTCTAGTCTGATGGAGGCAACAAGTCTGGATTATTTGGAGCTTTTAGTGACTCTAGAGGTTTGTTAACAGCAGCAGAGTGAGTGAAGCTGCTGTTATTCACTCTTTGACACACCTTTACAAACATCCTGTGAGAAGAACAGGAGAGTACCTGATTAACCATTAAACAGATGATTTAACCATTAAACAGATGATTTAACCATTAAACATTTGACTCATTTATGAGTCATTCACTCTCATGATTGTAAATTGTTGAACAATAGTGAAACCAAGGTGAGGCCTGAAAGACCAATAACGCCACACTTTATTACATTTTATTCATATTTTACACATTGAGATCAGCAAGAATACACTGAGAAAAACTGGAGTGACATTTACTTAAAAAAAGCTAGGCAAGTTTTTCCACAGAAAGTGTTTGTAATCTTTCCTCAGGCTGTTTCTAAGTCATATTTATTTAATAGAACCACTTATTTTTTTATGAAAATACACAAGTTAACTGCAGATTCACTGATGTCCCTCAATTACATTTTAACTTGTAAATATCAACTAATGAAGCCAATGAACTGGTTTATTAGTGAATATTACTTGGAACGAATGATTCAATTTACATTAAAACTGAGGACACATAATAACAAACAACCACTAAGAAATGCACCACATGGAAAACTGATATTTCAAAGTAAAAGCACTGAATTCGTATTTCTTTGTAGAATTTATATAGATGATTGAAATAATAATTACAGGGCCAAAAAAATCTTTTTTTCCCCGAGTGTAATGGACTAAATGAGTTTTCACCTGAGATGAATGCTGTCATATCAATACTGTATCAAATAAATGTAATTAATAAGGAACAGATGAAGATAATGAAGAAAAGGGGAAAAAGAAGAGATTAAAATTGCATCTTCCTGACCTCAAAAATGCATCACATGACGGATAAAACACTAGCATCGTCATAAACAGCAGCGATTAACCCTCTGGAGTCCATCTATTTATTGAAAATACACGTTTTATTTACAGTAATAACTTTATTTATATATGATATGTAGACAAGCTGAGAAAGCCAGTTAAAGTTCAATCATAGGAGCTTTCACAGTGTCACATTTATGTTTCTAGAACATTTTTAAAATGTGAATTTTCTTTCTACAATGAAAACTAATACTTTTTTTAATTTACATGCAAATGGACTGTTTTGTAGCTCTATTATTTGTTATTTTTTCTACTGTTTTAGTATGTGTAAATGGGAAAAAAATGGTACATTTCCATAGAAACCTGTGTCTTTTGTTTGTATTTTGGGTTCCTGGCAGCTTTTATACTTTACTTTATACTTCAATTAAAATAAAATGTAAAATCTGACTGATAGCTAGTTTGTGTGTAGAAAAAGGAGCCATGATGTGATGTAAGGACAGACTGGAAGATGCTGAACAGAAATTAATGCAGAGGAAGTTGACAAATATGCACAAAAGACACAAAATGATCAAAAAAAGACACAAAATGATCAAAAAAAGACACAAAATGACTAAACACAGACACAAAATAACAAAAAAGACACAAAAAGAAACATGACTAAAAAAATACACAAAATAATAATAAAAAAAGACACAAAATAACAAAAAAAAGACACAAAATTACAAAAAAAGACACAAAATGACTAAACAAAGACACAAAATGACACAAAATGACTAAAAAAAAGATACAAAATGACTAAAAAAAGACACAAAAAGAAACAAAATTACGAAAAAAAGACACAAAATAACATAAAAAAAGACACAAAAAGAAACAAAATTACGAAAAAAAGACACAAAACGACCTGTGTCTTTTGTTTGTATTTTGGGTTCCTGCCAGCTTTATACTTTAATTAAAATAAAATGTAAAATCTGACTGATAGCCCAGTTTGTGTGGAGAAAAAGGAGCCATGCATGTGATGAAAGATGCTAAACACAGACAGAAATTAATGCAGAGGAAGTTGACACATTTGAACCAAAATCTCCTGAACTCCAGATATTTAATAATGCTTTACATAACATTATCTGCTCATGTTCTAGTGGACTTTCAGCTGAAATCAGAGACACATTAGCAGCCTACGTCCTGCTGACGAAGAACACCAGCCTGAAGGAATAAACCGTGTCCACGATGTAGGTGACGAGGTTGAAACACGTCATGAAGCTGATCACCACTAAATCGTTCCATGGACATCTTCTGGAGCAGTTGTTTGGCTTCGGGTTGTTCCTGAAGCTGTAGAAGGGCCAGATGACCACGGCCGTCATGTACATCAGCACCGCCAACACGTTGCACACCGTCAGGACCTTCTCAAAGGGAGCCGGGAAGAGAGTCAGCAGGCGGCAGATGGTGAAGATGATGACGAGGAGGGCGAAGATGAAGCAGACGGAGTAGACGGCCACGCACCACTGGAGCCCTGGGAGCCCGGAGTAGAAGGCGTGGTTCAGGCAGATGAAGATGATGCAGGCGACGAAGGCCTCCAGCACCTTGAGGAGGCCGGGGACGGTGGACAGGAAGCCGCTGATCTCTCCTGGTTTGGCGCGGGTCAGACCCACCTCGGCGGCGTACAGGACGAAGGACAGGAAGGACGTCACGGTGGCACCGATCTGTTTACCGCAGCTGGAGCAGGTGAAGAAGGTGGCGTAGATGATGGACGCCGCCAGCACCTGCAGGACAGAAAGTCAGAAAGGCAACTGAGGTTAGGGTGAAATTAACCCTATAAAGCCAGGTGTATCATATTTGATACACAAGTTTTTGAGACCTCTACATCATCAGTGTGATATTTTTTTCCTGAAAAACCTGATGTATACATGTGTTGAAAAAAACAACAACTGAGCAACAAATTGCACAAAAATACAAGATATAGCAAAAGTGATATGCAGGTTCCACTTGTGGATCAGTCATTGCTGCGTGAAAACTTCATATCAGCAGATGTACGATGTTGTGTTATATGGAAAAAAATATTTTGCATGTTTGAGGAAAATGTTAAAAGAAAGTAAAGTCTCAAAAGGTTAAAAATGTTGGGTTTTATATGTTTTTGTTAGTTCAAGAAAAACAAACTGTGAGCAACAAATAGCACAAAAAGAACTGATGTATCAAATATAATACAAATTAGAATCATATATCCCTATTGTTTGGGGATATTTTTTTTTTAATTATCTGTCAGCAGGTTCAATAAACACTCAAGTTTAAAAAAAAAAAATTCTGGCAATTATTTAATGGTTCAGGCTTTAAAGGGTTAAGACATCCCTGTTAACCCTTAACCCATTGACGCCTAAAACGCCTGTAAAACCTCTGGGCGATTTTAAAATCAGCCCCTAAAACCTGAATTTTTTCTGGAAATTCAACAGAAGTGTCAACTCTTCTACTAAATAATAGATTTTTCAGCCTCTGTAGCAGATAGAAATGAAATTCAAAAAGTATTTGAGAGCTTATACAAATAATACAAAACGACGTATCTGCTTTCCAGGCTTCAATGGGTTAATAGGGCACCCATTGAAATACTTGCAAATTCCGAATTTCAGAACCTGGTCTCACAGAAATCCGTGAAATAGCCACGGAATCACTCAAATTCCCGTGAAACTGACACGGATTTGGCTACAATGCAAGTTAATGACAGTCATATCCCGTGGCTATTCCATGGATATTTGTTCCTATTGGTTTGTTCCAAGTCACGTGACTTTCAAGGTCCCGGCGGTCAGAACAAAAAACATGGCGGACAGTTCTCTCATTTTTAGTGAAAAAAATCAATATTTTGACTTTCTGCATAAAAATGGATTTTGATCACATTTCTAGCGAGAAATATGTTTTATTTTCTAAATATTCACTCAGTGAATGTACATAATCACTTTGTATGTTGGAATAGCCACGGGATATGACTGTCATTAACTTGCATTGTAGCGAAATCCGTGTCAGTTTCACAGAAATTTGAGTGATTCCGTGGCTATTCCACGGATTTTGAGTTAAGCAAATCCGTGGCTATTTCACGGATTCCTGTGAGACCAGGTTGAAATTTCAACCCTAGAGAATATTGGAAGATATTACATACAGCCAGAATGTGTAAAAAAAAAAAAAAACATACGGAACCGGGGGAGGGGGGTAATATTTAGAGAAAAAAGTTTACGAGATTAAAGTGGTGAATCTACGTGAAAAAAGACACTTTTTTTCCCACTTTTTTCTCGTAAATCTGCATTTTTTTTGCGCAGATTTGCCACTTTAAGTCTCTTAAATATGTGACTTTTTTTCTTGTAGATTTGCCACTGTAATCTAGTAAATTTGCAACTTTTTTCTCGAAATATTAACCATTTTCCAACGGGCCACAAACCAACCAGACGTCACAGTGACTACGACTATTATTTATATACAGTCTGTGCTTTCACCTACGAAATGTCACTTAAAGAGACAAATACCAACCAGGAAGAGACTCAGAATGAACACAAAGAAATATAAAACAACTAGAAAGACACACTAAAAGTCTACAGATGGACCAAAACAGCGACAAAGAGACACAAGACAACTACAAACATGCAAAACTAATGCAAAAAGAACAGCCAGCAACCTAAACAACCACTGACAGAAAGACAATTATATAAAGACCAATTACAAAAAGGCACAAAAAGACTACAAATAGACCAAAACAACTACAAAGAGAAGCTAAACAGCTGCAAAGACACACACAGGGACAATGAAAATGGGAAAAACAACGTCATAGAGATGCAAAACGACGAAGGGGGAAAAAACAGCAAAACAACCACAGACAAAAAAAGACTAAAACAATTTCAAAGTGACATAAAATTGCTACAAAGATACTATTTGTAGTGGTGGTGTCTTTTGGTGTCTGTCCCCAGAGGTCCACTGCATCCCAATCATGATCTTTTTAGGGAGTTGTAGCTATAATCTCTTAAAGGTTTTAAATATGAGATGATGTCTGTGATGTAATGTGGTCTTGGAAGTTTTTACCAGGAAGAGACTCAGAATGAACACAAAGAAATATAAAACAACTAGAAAGACACACTAAAAGTCTACAGATGGACCAAAACAACTACAAAGAGACACAAGACAACTACAAACATGCAAAACTAATGCAAAAAGAACAGCCAGCAACCTAAACAACCACTGACAGAAAGACAACTGTATAAAGAGCGATTACAAAAAGGCACAAAAAGACTACAAATAGACCAAAACAACTACAAAACTACAAAGAGCTAAACAGCAAAACAGCTGCAAAGAGACACACAGGGACAATGAAAATGGGCAAAACAACGTCATAGAGATGCAAAATGGCGAAGGGGAAAAAACAGCAAAACAACCACAGACAAAAAAAAGAAAAAGACTAAAACAATTTCAAAGTGATACAAAATTGCTACAAAGAGACACAGAGAAACAGGCAAAGTGACACAAAACAACAACACAAAGAGACTATTTGTAGTGGTGGTGTCATTATCATGATCTTTTTAGGGAGTTGTAGCTATAATCTCTTAAAGGTTTTAAATATGAGATGACGTCTGTGATGTATTGGAAGTTTTTACTGTTTATCAAAGCTTCCACTCTGTATCTGATCATGTTAGTTCCTAATAAATGTATCTGCTTCTGCAAAATATAGACTTGAATATTGTTTCCCAGTGAGGTTAATGCTCAGTAGAGTTTCAGCCATATTAGATTAACGATTAACATTTTAATTCACCTTTATTTAACCAGGCAGCTCATTAAATTCTTATTTACAACAATGAGCCTTAAGGGAATGAAAACATAAGGGGTGTTTTTAGTCGAATCAATGCTGTTTTATAAATTAATCTTCAAACATTTTTAATGGATTTATGTATAAATAAAGTCTCCGTTTTGACAATAAAGTTTTTTTTTTTTTTATCAAT
Source organism: Centropristis striata (assembly GCF_030273125.1). NCBI lineage: Eukaryota > Metazoa > Chordata > Actinopteri > Perciformes > Serranidae > Centropristis > Centropristis striata. Next base: position 35,950,994 of record NC_081529.1, read on the forward strand.
TCTGTAGATCAGCAGATACACGCGGTTTAATAACTCTCAATTTCCATGCAATGGTGTGCCAAAGTTCAGTAACAGAGCCAAGAGAGTCACTAATACTTCACTAATGACCTGCAGACAAATAACTAGAGCAGGGATGGGCAACAGGAGGCCCGGGGGCCACATACGGCCCTCACCCTCACTTGAAGTGGCCCTCAGTACAACTACATGCATTTGAGCATGAAATCTTAAAAGTTCAGTGTAAAAATGCACAAAATTACTTCTTGCAATTAATGTTGGTCTGCTGAAATCACAGTAAGTGGTTATTTTTTATTTGCTTCAAACCTTTTGTATTCCTATTTATACTGTTAAACATGCATTAGAGCATGAAATATGTTAAGTTACTGCACTGTAAACATATTTAAAGTTGCACTTTCATCATATCTGGTGAAGTGATGCTCCTATATGTGGCCCTGTGGTAGGGAACATGATAAACTGAGGCCCCCTGCAGCATTTAAGGGTAACACTTTACAATAACCATCTATGTGATGTTTATAGATGGTTTATGAACCAATTATTAACCATTTACAAAGTGATATACATATTTAATCTTTAAATGGTTTCAACCAATTTCTTAAAGGTATATGAATCATTTCAAAATCATTAACAGACTAAATATGGTGTTAAAAATGTAATAATGAGTAAAACTAAAACTATTAATAAACTATTAATTATAATGTAATTGTTTGATAATGGTAAAGTAACTATAAATGTACATTAATATACCATCTATTAGCCATTTATAAATGATTTAGTTAGTTAAACATGAATAAATTATGTATTTACCATTCTAAATGGTCTATATACAGTTTAAAAATGATGATTAAACATTAATAAACTATCTGTTTACCATTTATAAATGATGGTTATTGTAATTGTATTCTCAACCTTTTTGAGTTGCGACCCCCAATTTAACATGCATGTTGTCCACGACCCCCGCTCACTGAACAGAATCTCACACGCACAGTTCAGATCACCCAAAAAAGAAACAAAATGACCTAAAAAAGGAAACAAAATGACCAAAAAAGACACAAATTGACCAGAAAAGACACAAAATGACCGAAAAAAAGACACGAAATGACTAAAATAAAGACACAAAATGACCAAAAAAGACACAAAATGACCTAAAAAAGGAAACAAAATGACACAAATTAACCACAAAATTATCAAAAAAGACACAAAATTATCAAAAAAGACACAAAATGACCAGAAAAGACACAAAATTACCAAAAAAGACAAAATGACCAAAATAAGACACGAAATGACAAAAAAGACACAAAATGACCAAAAAAAGACACAAAATTACCAAAAAAGACACAAAATGACCAAAAAAAGACACAAAATAACTAAAAATAGACACAAAATTACCAAAAAAGACACAAAATTACTAAAAAAAGACACAACATGACCAAAAAAGACACGAAATGACAAAAAAAAGACACGAAATTACCCAAAAAGACACAAAATGACCAAAAAAAGACACAAAATGACCAAAAAAAGACATGAAATTACAAAAAAAAGACACAGAATTACCAAAAAAAGACACAAAATTACCAAAAAAGACACAAAATGACCAAAAAAGACACAAAATTACTAAAAAAAGACACAACATGACCAAAAAAAGACACGAAATGACAAAAAAAAGACACGAAATTACCCAAAAAGACACAAAATGACCAAAAAAAGACACAAAATGACTAAAAAAAGACACAAAATGACCAAAAAAAGACATGAAATTACAAAAAAAAGACACATAATTACCAAAAAAAGACACAAAATTACCAAAAAAGACACAAAATGACCAAAAAAAGACATGAAATGACTAAAAAAAAGACATGAAATGACCAAAAAAGACACGAAATGACCAAAAAAGACACGAAATGACTAAACAAAGACACAAAATGACCAAAAAAAGACACAACCTAAGGTTGAGAACAGCTGTTCTAGAGAGTAAAAATATCACGCACCATTAGCGTGGCCAGCATGGCGAAGGCTGTGGTGAAGTCGTCCCAGGAGACGGGCAGCTTGGCGCTGAGGCTGGTGAGCTCCAGGACGAGGATGAGGAGGGTGACGAGGAAGCAGAAGCACCAGCTGAACATGCACCAGGCCCAGAAGGAGTCGGTCCTGTGGCCCGCCGAGGCCGCCAGGCTGAAGGAGATACAGGTGAGGACCACCTGCAGGATCCTCAGGATGCCCACCGGCACCGTCAGGGTCCCCACGTTCAGGGTCACCATGGTAACTGGAGTCCCGTGGTGAGTTTACTGTCAATCTGAGTAGATATTTAATAAGATAATCTGTGTACAAGCTTGTCTCCTCTACCTTTATATATATTTAGAGCTTTTTTTGGCTTCCTCAGTCCTCGTCCCTCATCCTGAACCTGCTCCCTGAGTGTCCGTGTACCGCCTATGGTGTCCGTATACCGCCTATGGTGAGTGTGAAACCTTTGGCCGCTCCCTTGTTGGCGTCCTCCTTCCTCAATTGGCCAGTAACCAAAGTTACATGTAGTGTTTGTGTAAGGGAGGGCGTATCTGTTGTTCCCTTCCATTTGCTTATCAGTTGTCTGCACCGCCAATAAAATAATTCAAATATTTTACAGCATTTGTTTATATAAGAGGAACCGCACCTCATGCTGCAGCCTCTCACTGCACCCTTTTCCTCTTTCAGCGTGTTTGCTTAAACTTAAAGCCGTGCCCACCCGTCATTTGTTCAGCTCTATAAATGTGTTACAGGAGGCTTTAGTGGAGAAATGTGATCAATATACATTAACGGAGCTAATATTTGTCTTTCCTGGACATGGAATGTAGGTGTGAAATACTGCGAAGGATACAAGATCCAACATTAAGGATATAAATTTGAGTTTTTAAGACGTGGACTAATCACCGAAGGGCTTTAAATTACAGTGCTGTTCCAAATTAAAACCACTTTACTGCCAAGTTACACAGACTGCCAACTGCTAACACTCACACACACAATTACCTTTAACAATTTAATATCAAAGTTTCCTTGAAATGAATCCATTAAGGGAATCAGACTCTTATCTCAGACAGAATAATTGGATAATACAATAGAGGCATGTAGATTTATAGTCTACAGGTCCTGCAAGACCAATTTACCTGCTGAAAAAAATATATTTTAAGGCTTAACCCTTTGATGCACAACATGGGTCTAAAGTGACCCGACAGAGTTTTTATGATTTATATCTTTGCAATAAATTATTTTCATCATTCAGTATTCCAGGTTTTCCTCAATTAGTTTGCTTTTGATCATCATACATCCTTATTTTTATGTTTTCCTTTATTAATTTTTAAATAAAATACATTTTTGTTTCACATCTAATGCACAACATGGCTCAAAAATGACCCGTATCCATTTTTTTTAGCTAAGTAGCTTGCTAAGCTAACTTCTTAGCTAATTTCTTGGCTAAGTATTTAGCTAAGTAGCTTGCTAAGCTAGCGTCTTAGCTAATTTCTTGGCTCAGTATTTAGCTAAGTAGCTTGTTAAGTTAATTACTTAGCTAACTTCTTGGCTAAATATTTAGCTAAGTAGCGTGCTAAGCTAACTACTTAGCTAACTTCTTGGCTAAGTAGTTAGCTATGCAATAATAGAAAAACTTTTTTTCTTCAAAAGTATGAGAAGCAAAATGGAAATAATGATCTGTTGTTATCAAAAACAAGATATTTAAAGAATACCTGGAATATTCAATCATAAAATAAGTTGATATCAAAAGCATTAAATAACATGAAGGGTCATTTTGGACCCATGTTGTGCATCAAAGGGTAGACAGCCCAGTCACCAGAGAACATGTTGGCATTGCATGTTACACAGATATGTTTATCCTCTGCTTTTCTGATGTGTTGAATATGAAAGTTACTGAGCCGCTACAACCACTGTTTTAAATAAAGTCTATCTTCTATCCTTCTTTTTAACAAATATTAACAACTGCAGGGCTGCAAGCTGTGTTTGTTCCCAGTCATTGAGTCGTAAAAGCAGCAGCCGGTGTTTTACAGTGTACAAGAGGACATACAGAGTTTATACAGAGGATTATATTATTATAGAGATAGAGGAAATAAACCTCTGGTTTGGTTGTGACAGTTGCAATGGAGAAGTAGTCACTTGTTACAGTAATGTTTTTTACTGTTTGTCTTAATATGCTGCAGCCGTCATACATATAAACACCTTCTAATACACAACATGAGTCATAAATGACCCTCATTCATTCCCCATGTTATTTCATGCTGCTAATTTTTTTATTTTATTTATTACAACAGATGATTATATCCTTTTTTCCTTTCATACTTTATGAAGAAAAATAGATATAAAAAAAAATAGATATAAAAATATTATTGCATCAAGTTTACACACATGGGTCAATAATGACCTTGTGCATTAGAAGAGTAGTGATACAAAAAGTGATTCACTAAATTAACAATGTGAGTATATGTGTAACTATGTTTGTCTTATTTTGAAGGTTTGAGTTTTGTCCATTTTTTAATCCTTTTCATGTCTTTTTTGTGTCTTTTTTGTCATTTTGTGTCTTTTTTATAGTTATTTGGTGTCTTTTTGTCATTTTGTGTCTTTTTTGGTCATTTTGTGTCTTTTTTTGTCATTTTGTGTCTTTTTTGGTCATTTTTGTGTCTTTTTTGGTCATTTTGTGCCTGTTGTTGTGTCTTATTTTGGTCATTTTGTGTCTTTTTTTGTCATTTTGTGTCTTTTTTGGTCATTTTTGTGTCTTTTTTGGTCATTTTGTGTCTGTTGTTGTGTCTTTTTTTGGTCATTTTGTGTCTTTTTTTGGTCATTTTGTGTCTTTTTTGGTCATTTTTGTGTCTTTTTTGGTCATTTTGTGTCTGTTGTTGTGTCTTATTTTGGTCATTTTGTGTCTTTTTTGTCATTTTGTGTCTTCTGTGTCTTTTTTTGTCATTTTTGTGTCTTTTTTTGTCATTTTGTGTCTGTTATTGTGTCTTTTTTTGGTCATTTTGTGTGCTTTTTGGTCATTTTGTCTCTCTTTTTTTGTCATTTTGTGTCTTCTGTGTCTTTTTTGGTCATTTTGTGTTTTTTTTCTAGTAATTTTGTGTCTTTTTTTGGTCATTTTGATACTGCCTTCAGCGGCCCCAAGGTAATTTGAGTTTGAGACTAAACAGACTTTTATGAGACAATATCAACACTGTCCCTTCTTCATACATTAACGTTTAACGTTTTAAATGTTTTAGACTAAAAATCTGTCCTGATCTTACAAACTGCACCTTTAATATATAAACTAGCTGAGCCCAGAAGCAACAATAAATAAATCATAGTCAAAATCATTGTAACTATGTGCTGTTAAAAGTGTATTATAATCATTTACCTTAATGGATTCTGCAGATAATTCAAAATAAAATAAAAATGCTGACACTGGGGATGATGATATTTCACATTAACTGTTAACAACATGTAGTTTCTTTGCAGAACTGAGAACATTCAGTGATCAGTCGGCTATATTAAAAAGAAAAGTGTCATATTTACAAAAGTGGTCCCCTTTTTTTCACCTCTGTTTGAGGTGAAGTTTAGACTGGACTGTGATTGATGGTCCTGTTATTCAGCCTCCTGGTCCCCTCTTCGTAAACACTCATCTTTCACACTTAGAACACCATTGATTTAACACTCATATAGAAGTGACACTGTGAAATGACACAGGAATGAAAGATTGAACACACACACACACACACACACACACACACACACACACAGAAAGCCGATCTGGAGACAGGCCATCAGGGCGGTGTGGAGGACATCAGAGGAGACGAGGCGATGATGCTGTAGAAAGATTATTTGTCAGGTTTCCAAATGAAAGTTCACTGAAAAGACAAATAGAAGAAGAGACGCGGAGATATCTGTCCTTGAAGATATTTCTCTATTGGTCAATGCTTCACGTCTCCCCGAGGAGTCCACACAGCGTACAGGAACATCCAAAAAAAAATCAGAATATTGTGGAAAAGTTCAATATTTTTTGTCAGTTATTTCAGAAAGTGAAACTCGTACATTATATAGATTTATTACGTGTAGAGTGAAATATTTCAAGCCTGTTTTTCTTGTGATTTTGATGATTCTGGCTTAGAGATGAGACAGCGTTAATAATGTGACATTTGTTCACAATGCTTGGTGCGCCTGATAAAACACAGTGTGGAAGAAAAAAATGTGACAATGTTGCAATTTCACCACAGAATCGCTGAAAAAGTCCACCAGACTTTATATGTGAAAGGGACCTTAGTATTTAGGTTTTTAGCACCATACTGATATAATAATAATTACACTGCAGCTACATTACTAGAGCTCTGTTTCACAGATGTTCAGATTTTAAAAGCACATGTTATAAACATAATAGTTCTTCCTGTGAAAGCATGAAGCAGTTAGAAGCGAGCCAGACCCAGGACCCAACTGCTGTCTGAGAAAATAGAATAGAATAGAAATACTTTATTAATCCTCGCAGGGAAATTGTGTGAGCTCCCAAACGAGTTATTTTTTACTTTTTATCGTGACTTTGACTTTTTTTTTCTCATTATTTTGAATATTTTCTCGTTATTTTGCCTTTTTTTCATGACCTCGACTTTTTCTTCTCATGTTGAATTATTTCTCTTGACTTCAACTTTCTTCTTCTGATTTTGACTTTTTGTCATGATTTCAACTTTTTTACAATTTTGACTTTTTCTTGTTACTTCAACTTTTTTTTCATTATTTTGACAATTTTCTCGTTATTCTGACTTTTTTTGTGATTTCGAGTTTTTTTTTTCTCATGTTGAATTATTTCTCTTGACTTCAACTTTCTTCTTCTGATATTGACCTTTTTTCATGATTTCAACTTTTTTCTTTTCCGTTTGACTTTTTTGTCATGATTTCGACTTTTCATCTGATTTTGACTTTTTTTTCTTGTGACTTCAATTTTTTTTGTCATTATTTTGAATATTTTCTCGTTATTTTGCCTTTTTTTCATGACCTCGACTTTTTCTTCTCATTTTGACCTTTTTTCATGATTTCAACTTTTTTTCAATTTTGACTTTTTCTCGTTACTTCAACTTTTTTTTCATTATTTTGACAATTTTCTCGTTATTCTGACATTTTTTTGTGATTTTGAGTTTTTTTTTCTCCTCATTTTGAATTATTTCTCTTGACTTCAACTTTCTTCTTCATTTTGACCTTTTTTCATGATTTCGACTTTTTTTCAATTTTGACTTTTTCTCGTTACTTCAACTTTTTTTTTTTTCATTATTTTGACTATTTTCTCGTTATTCTGACTTTTTTTTGTGATTTTGAGTTTTTTTCTCGTCATTTTGAATTATTTCTCTTGACTTCAACTTTCTTCTTCATTTTGACCTTTTTTCATGATTTCGACTTTTTTTCAATTTTGACTTTTTCTCGTTACTTCAACTTTTTTTTTCATTATTTTGACTATTTTCTCATTATTCTGACTTTTTTTGTGATTTTGAGTTTTTTTCTCGTCATTTTGAATTATTTCTCTTGACATCAACTTTCTTCTTCTCATTTTGACCTTTTTTCATTATTTCGACTTTTTGTTCAATTTTGACTTTTTTCTCGAGACTTCAACTTTTTTTTTTACAAGTATTTGTTAAATAAATTAAAAAGAAAGATAGAAAATCAGTGCGAGCAATATATAAATCTAAAACCTTCTAAGAGAGTTTGTGTTTATGGGAGACTGAACAGAGCAGACACACTGATTGTTTAAAGTGCATGTGAGGGAATTCTACTTATTTATTGCATTAACAAGATCAGAAGCTATTGGAGCTGATTTGGAGAGTCTGATATTTAGAGGGAGGAGCTGTAGAGACCTGAGTCTCTCTGTGGAGCATCTTGGTCAAGTTTTTAAAAATTCAAAACAAAAGCAAATACATATACATACATATTTTCTTGCAGTTTGTGGCGTGTTTTAGTTTCAAACATGTGGAGGTAGAGGAGGAGGAGGTCAGATGGGAGGAGCAGGAGGAGCAGCTTCCCTGTGTGCTTAATTAAAGCTGAGAGCTGTGGCCTTCTCCTCCCCACAGAGTCTCCTCCTCCTCTGCCAGGATGCCTCCGTCCATTTCAATAATGGATTAGAGATTTTTGCTCCAGTTAATTAAACCCTAGATACAAGTGTGCTGCCACTCGGTGTGTCACAGCATGCTGTCTTTGTATGGGCTGAAATACTGAATGTGCCACCAGAAACTGAATTTTGAATTATTTATATATGAATACGAAAACTTTATTATCCACTGAGTGGAAACTCCTCTTTGGTTTCACCATAGATATGTCTCACAACAACAGAACAAATAGTGACACAATAAAGAAAACAGTTCAAGGATAGAAAAAATATAAGCAATAACTGTACTTCACACATCACCCATTCAAATACATCATTTCATAAAAGCACACCACAGTACAAATCAAGTTTACAACTGTAGGTCTAAGACCTGCCTATTTGAATTTGAATAGCTTAACTTGTTATAATTATTGCATTAAAAATTTTGATTTTAAATCACATAATTTGAATTTGTATTGTTCAATTTGAATCATTGCATTGAAAAAACTGAATCTGAATTGTCATTTGAAATTTAATTTATTAGTTTGGAACTGAAACATTCAGTTTTCTGCTACGAACATCCGGGTAGTTGAGGCAGAGCAATCGAGCTCAGAAAACAGATGAGCTGATTGGCTGAAGATTGGCTCTGTGTATCTGCGCTCAATTCAGTTTCTGGTGGCACATATTGTAGCCCATACCTTTGTCTTTTTTCATCTCCTAACCATTCTGTTGTCTCTATCTAAGTACAAGCCTGATATAATAACTAATACTGCTGTCACAGAAACCTGGAGACTTTGGACTGTGACACCAAAGTGGTATTTCCCTCACACAGGTCTCTCATCAGGGCCGGCTCTAGGCCCAGAGCGCCATCTACTGGAGGGGCGTCGCCAGTCACCCTCAAGGAAGAAAAAAGAAAAAATTAGATCCCTTCCTTCGTGTTCTGTCTTGAAAATAATAAATATTAACAAAATAAAGAAACAGATAAACAATGACATTTTGTCACTTGTGGTGTTGAGTCACATGACGTGTGGTCATTGCCTTGCCCCCTTTAGATGGTCAGATCAGCCCCCTTTAGACGGTCAGATCGCCCCCCCTTTAGACGGTCAGATCGGGCCCCCCTATACACGGTCAGATCGCCACCCCCTTTAGATGGTCAGATCGGCCCCCTTTAGACGGTAAGATCGGCCCCCCTTTAGACGGTCAGATCGGCCCCCATTTTAGGCGGTCAGATTGGCCCCCTTTAGGCGGTCAGATCGGCCCCCTTTAGATGGTCAGATCGGCCCCCTTTAGACGGTCAGATCGACCCCCTTTAGATGGTGAGATCGGCCCCCCTTTAGACGGTCAGATCGCCCCCCCCCATTTAGGCGGTCAGATCGACCCCCTTTAGACGGTCAGATCGGCCCCCTTTAGACGGTCAGATCGGCCCCCTTTAGACGGTCAGATCGGCCCCCTTTAGGCGGTCAGATCGACCCCCTTTAGACGGTCAGATCGGCCCACTTTAGACGGTCATATCGGCCCCCTTTAGACGGTCAGATCGGCCCCCCTTTAGACGGTCAGATCGACCCCCTTTAGACGGTCAGATCGGCCCCCTTTAGACGGTCAGATCGGCCCCCCTTTAGACGGTCAGATCGGCCCCCTTTAGACGGTCAGATCCCTGTCACAGAGGTCACGTCAAGTGACAGACACGTTATGTTTTGATATTTTGCAAGATGAAACGTCCATCAAAGCTCTCCGGTGCTCAGTATCGAAAGAGAAGAAAAGAGGAGGAGGAGAAGAAGTCCCAAAACCTTTTTTTAAATGCTGTTTTGTGTGAAGACGTTTCATTTGTATTATCTTGCTTAAAATAAAGCAACGCTAGCTTAACAAAGTTAAGCACATTTTTTTGCGTGGTTTGCACTTTGATTGTCTCTCTTGTCTCTAACTTTGTTAGCGTCTCCAGCTGTGCTTCTTTGAAAATTTACTTGTAAATTAATAATTTATACAGACAGTTGTATTATATAGCCTGGTTGGCACCATGGGCAAACAAAAACGGAAGCAGCAAGCGGAGCTGTTCAACACGAAGGTGCTGAATTGTGGTGGGTGGATCTCGCCGAGGCCACCAAATGGACTAGAGCCGGCCCTGCTCTCACTCACCTCCGCCCACTGGATATTTGGGTGACTCTCTGTAAAGCTGAATACTCCAGAGTGGGAGGAGAGGCGCAGTAGGGAGTGCATCAGTGTGTCACTAGCAATTAAACCAGGCCGACGAGCAAGTCTGTTTAGAAACCGTTTTTGTGGGTGATGCATTGGACAATTTGCCAGGATTTGAAGAAGCTCTCTGAGTTGAAGTTGTAGCTGGGCTAATGTTATAAAGGTGTTTGTGACACATCTAAGTGATGTTTATAGATGGTTTATGAACCGATTATTAACCATTTACAAAGTACTATACATATTTAATCTTTAAATGTTTTCAACCAATTTCTTAAAAGGTATATGAATCATTTCAAAATCATTTACATACTTTATATGGTGTTAAAATGTTTTAATGAGTGCAAAACTATCAATAAACTAATAATTATAATTTAATTGTTTGTTAATGTTAAAGTAACTGTCAGCTTACATTAATATACCATCTTTTTGCCATTTATAAATGATAGTTCAACATTAATAAATGATCTATTTACCATTCTAAATGGCCTATATACAGTTTATAAATAATGATTAAACTTAAATAAACCATCTGTTTGCCCCATGTAAATTAACTCAGCATTTCGCTGAACGGTAACTCAACTTGACCAATTAAAAGTGTTAAATGACAAAAATACTCACTCATCATATTCGCCCTGCTGGCCTTGGTTGGCTTTTTCCAATTTATCTTCAGGATCCTGCAGAAGATTTATTGCCTCAATTGACGACAACCTGAAATAAGCAGACATTTGTTGCATCATCTGCCTAAAAAAAACCTGGAGCTTGCACGTAATTTTGTCTGTCGTGGACGTTGTGTGTGTCCTATGAGCTTGTTGAGGCTTGGAGCTATTTCAGTGAAGACTAAACTTGGATGATCTCCCGGGGGGGTTCTCCCCTGATGGCAGATACTGTCTTCTTTAATCCAAACACAGGGCAACTGAGCCAAATACCTCCCCCGTGATGTTAAACAAGACTTAACAATGTGAGGAAATGGTCCCGGTATGACCACATCTCACTCTTCACATCTGTTTTTCTTTACGTTTGCTGGCAATCGCTTCACTAAGCTACACTTTCACACCCAGTGGCTGTCAATCAATGAACCCCAGCTCCCCCTGATACCTCACCCCAGCCCACTATAGACAAGTGTGAGTTGAGGTGATAATGAGACGTGAAAGGAAAAAAGCATGTGAGAAAGTGAATGTGTAAAAATCTGTAGGAGTACCTTCTTATATCTGCAGGATGCAACTGGACAATCTGAAAAATACAGAGGGCGAAGCAGCTCGAAAATATCCCTTCTGGTTCAGGATGCAACAAATTATTATTATAGAATGTCAGAATATAGTTAAAATGTCTGTTTTCAGTTTCCTAAAACCAAAAGTTTCATGTCTTATTTAGTCTGACTCAAAAAGATGTTTACAATCTTAGAAGATTTATATATAAAAAACCCTCATATGCATATTTTTTCTTCAACAATTTGCTCAAACAGATTAATCATTTATCAAAATTGTTGATAATTACATTTCTAATCAATTAATCTTTGCAGCTCCACTGCTGGTGGTTCATCTAGGGACTCGTTATTTTACACACACAAAAAAAAAAATCAGCTGTGTTTGTCACATTATCAGCAGCAGAAATCAAGAAAATGTGTTTGTTCCTCAGGACATGCTAACACCAATCTGGAAATAAACTGAACCTCCAAGCAGGAACATCAACAACATAAAAAAAAAAAAAAAAAACATGTTGCTGTCATTGTGATGTCTCTGCTGAAATTGAATTCACTGAAGTTCCTCCATGAAAAGGATGACGATTCCTGGCCTGACTGACTGGAACCTGATGTATTTAATGGGATGACCATCAAGATTATAGATCATCTTTCAGCGAGTTGGCATCCGGGTAAAAAAAAAAAGAAAATAGTGAGCCAGCCATTACTCCAGAGCAGATAAACACTGTTTGCTTGTCTGTGTTCCCTAGAGGAGCTGCTAGAGGAAGTGATGCTCTGGGCCAATGGAGCCATCGCTGGAGATAGCTGCTTGTTGTTTTATTTATAGGCACTGTATCTGTTAAGACAGGCTAAAATGGTCTATATTAGCTCATCATATTTACTCTGTAATCAGCGAATAGTACGCTGTGTCATGCATACCAAGAAAATACTGCCTTTGTAAAAGTTTTTTCCATCCGTATTTTGAAATTGTAACAAAAGTAAATTTCATTAAAGCAAGCTATAAGTGCACTGGATAATATTCTACTGAAAATGTTTTATATTTAAGCCTTTCACTTTTGCAATATAACATACTTTTTAGAAGTTAATTGAAATACAGCTTGAAATAAATGTATATTAACATATACTGTAAAGCACACTTTTTATAGTACACAAAATAGCACTTAAAGGATTGTCGAATTTGTGTTTAGTTTGCACACATTGAAGTTCAACTTAATGACATCTATTTCGACTTCTCATACTCTCAATTTTTTTGAAGGACATTTTAAATATTCTTAAAATTAAGCACAGAATGAAATGTATATTACAGAGCTCCAGGAGTTGACATCACACAATCATTTAAAATCAAAACAACGCCATATTAAGAGGAAAGTGCTTCAAACGACTTCCAGCAGCTATTTTTTTCTTCTTCCTGCTGTAGTTTAACAGTAGAGTGAGCACGATAGAGAGCTTTTGTGAATCTGGATGCCAGAACAATCAGAGAGAGTATTTTATCAGATTCCTAAAGAATGGAGTACTGCAGTAAAACGAGCCAGAAACAAATAAAAGATAACTGAGTAACGGGACCTTACTGGATTGCGTAGTGATCACTTTATTTCAGGTACTGAATATAACGATTACTCACATTAATATGTTATTTTTCCAACAGACTTTTAACACCATCTTTCCCAAACACCACCCATGGCTTCAGCTGAGGGCAATTTAATCTTTTGGAATGATCTACTTGTAATAAAAAAAAAGAAGAATGACACTCTCAGGATATCTGCTGTTTATTGAAAGGCACAGTTTTGTTATGAGGCAGTGCCTTTTGAAATTAATTCAAACAGTAATAATGTAGGTAGCGTTTACTCTATAAAATGATACAGACGAGCAAAAGACACTTACCTTTCTAGTGAGGACAAAGTTATTTTTAGCCAGTAGATGCCAAAGCTGAATGCAGATTTCATGCATACCCCTCCAGGCTTTTGTAGACTCTCCAGTCCACTCCGACTGTTACAAGACTTGTGAAAACCACCATTATAAGGGTCAGTAATGTTTAATCATGCAAGTGTTGTGATATATCGTTCAATGTCCTTTGAATTAAAGCAGCAGTGAACTCTTACAGCTATTAACGACGGCTCCATTTATTTTTGCTCCCACTCCTCATCATGTGACTTCCAGTGTTCTATCACTTTTTTTCCCCTTTCTTTTTTTACAGTAACACCTGATGGACACATTAATATAGCTGTACTTAGAAAGATTTAACATGAAGGGTCAGAAGTGTTTATTTGTGTTTATTTGTTTAACTTACAAAGACACATACAGTACAGGCCAAAAGTTTGGACACACCTTCTCATTCAATGCGTTTTTCTTTATTTTCATGACTATTGACATTGTAGATTCATCAAAACTATTAATGAACACATGTGGAATTATGTACTTAACAAAAAAGTGTGAAATAACTGAAAACATGTCTTATATTCTAGTAAGCAAAGGGTGGTTACTTTGAGGAATCTAAAATACAAGACATGTTTTCAGTTATTTCACACTTTTTTTGTTAAGTACATAATTCCATATGTGTTCATTCATAGTTTTGATGAATCTACAATGTAAATAGTCATGAAAATAAAGAAAACGCATTGAATGAGAAGGTGTGTGTCCAAACTTTTGGCCTGTTCTGTACTTCACATAGGCCTGTGAATCATGAGTGGTCACTGCCCTCCAGTGGTCACCATCAAGTACTGCAACACTATTTTAAATTCAAGGTAAAAAAGGTATATTGTTGATAAAAAATGATTGATATGGGGCCTGTAATTGTTTGTTATTGACTTGTTTAGAGTGTTCTATTTTAAAAGTGTCTTGATGCTGTTTTTAGGGCCTGTGGGAAGACCTGTGGGAGTTTCGCAAATCAAACAATTAATGTGAATGAAGGAAATTTGAGGTATCAGCCATCAGAGAAAAGTTGTGGCAAGGAGTGACAGCTGTCTGTCTATTTTTCCATTTCGTATTTTTGATCTGAGCCTAAGATTGAGATATGAAAAAACAAGCATTTTGTTCGTTTTTTTGTGTTATAATAGACAACAAATAACAAAATAACCAGTACATTTTTCATTATTTGTTTTGATTGCCAATTGAAAATGGAAAGAATGAATGATACACGGATTCGAGTCAATCCGTGTATCATTCGTTCTTTCCATTTTCAATTGGCACCAGGAATTAATTTGATTTTAATATTTAATTGGTTTACGTGACCCGGAAGTTTGACTGTTGGTCAAGTGAGCCGTCATTCTCTTCTCTGGAGTCAAACCAGCCGTCCCTATATAATAATAATATATAATGTATGCGCCCGTATTGTGATATTTGTGATAAATTCATTGAGACTGCTCTGAGCGAGCTGACATGACGGATAAACACTTTACTGTCTTCTTCTTCTTTATCACTTTTTTCAGTATAAAACTCTGACCAGCAGAGAGGAGATGAAGTATTAACGTTACATGAAGACACCACGTTAGGATATAAAAAAGGGTTTTAGGGAAAGTAGACTGTGTTCAGCCTTCATGAACTGACCAGCCTAATGTGATGTCAGGGACTCTGTAACTGCACATTTCTTGACGTATTGTAATAAAATGAAGTAAACGGAGAACTGTGACGTCTCCTGCTCATCATTCTCCATCAAACGATCTGAACAGAGAAATAGGCGAGAGGATTTACTGTTGGAGTCAGATATTTTAATTGTAAAGGTTTCCTCAATGCATTTCTCAACAATTTGGTGACCCCGACGTGATGGGGAATGGGAGTGGAGTCTGTGAGTAATAAATTCATTTTTATATACTTGATCTGAAATTTAACCTGTATTTCTCAGCCTGAATTCCTGCTGATACAACTGACATCCAGACTTTGTTGACAACAACCGGGTACCCTCATCAAGAGAAACAAAGGTGAGCACAAACCTTTTTAATAAAAAAATGTGCAAATTGGCCTAATTCCAAAAAAATAGTTGTTGTCAATGGAAAACAGATGTCATAGTGAGACCACAATACGTCAAGAAATGTATATTGATTTAGATAAGAAAAGGGGGATCTTAAGTCCAGCCTGAACACAGGAGATACGGTCTCGCTGTATTGTTTTAATCAAGACATAATTGAAACACCAATCAGAGTAATCAATGACGGGTTGAAATGTGTGGGCTGGGTCTGTTCTCATAGAGGGAATTAAATACGTTGTGTGTGTCTCCTCTGAGAAGTGTCTGTGGGGAAATTGTGGAGAGGTTTGTTTTAAACTGTTGGTGACTCTGGCCCCGTTCACACGAGGACGCTTGCGGGTAAAAACGACAAAATATTTTATCGGAAGTGCCTTTCGTTTAGGCGGTGACGGCGTTTTGGGGGCTTGAAGACGCAAAAATCTGAAACCACCCTCCAGAGTGTAAAAGTGTAATCCTCTCCTCCGTAGCGTGTCGTCTACACTGACAAGACACAAAACTCTGATCTGATCTGCTCACGTCACGTATGTGTTTACGTCACATACATGCTCCAGGACAGGAAATAAAGAAACGTGGGATTATTTCCATGGTGGGACCTTCAAGCTGCTCTGGCAGCTCTAATAAACTTACAGGAGTCTTTCCACCAAATGTCCAGGATATGTACAGATAGTATTAGTGAACAGAGAAGGATCTGGAATTACCTCCATCACATTCTGGATGCAGCGATTGGTGGGAGGAGCCAGACGGCGGTGAACGAGACCTGGGAGATCTAGTGATGGAGGAGAACTTTGTGGAAGGAGTAGCTGATGAAAATGTGTGGCGTGAAAACTTCTGCATGCCCAAAGATGCTCTTATGGCTTTAAGTGATGCCGCCTGGGATGTATACAATCGAATTTCACACACTTTTGCGTCACCGTATGCAGCAGATTTCCTCCCGAAAACGCTCGTCTAAACGAGGAATAAAAAGTGAAGACGAGACGCCACTTTTGCGTCTTCTGTTCAGACCGTCCTCGTGTGAACGGGGCCTCTGTCAAGGTTGTATTTAAACTGTGTGCCGAACTGAGTTAGAACTCCCAGTGATCGGGCGCAACATTCCTTGTAAATGTTGTAGAAGCTTCCCAATCTAGTTCGAAGACAGGGCAATGCGTCCAATACAATCTTTGACTCAGCACGTGTGGCAAAGCGATTTATACGTGAACATATTTTTGATAAAAATGGCAACATCACTAATCGTAAACTTCGGCCAGTTATGGTCTGAGATTACTAGTGTTTTACTGGCAGGCGTAAAGCCAAAAGAACAAGAAAAGAAAAGGGCAACTTGCTTGCTACGAACTGTTTGTAATTCAAAAACAATAAAGATTTCTGTAAGGGTTGCAACTAGAAAGAGACAGAGAAGGAGCCTGGTGCTGTCTCTCTCTCCTTTAGGCCTGTTTTGTTGTGGACACACAACATCTTCTTTTCACATTACAGCTACATGCATACACTCACCCACACTACTGACTTTACTGATCAGCACACCTCATGGTATTTTTGGTTTATGTTTTGATTGATTTATTATCCTTTATGTGTTGTGTTTTGTGTGGAGGAGTTTTTCCTGCTCTGTGTGGAAGCGTAGTATAATTGTAACTGACTGGTGTGCAGGATGTTACTGTAATGTGAACAAGTGTTCCCCTGTTAGGCTAAGTGGCGTTACCCCTTTGGGTTTGGTCTTGTTTGTTGTTTACTAGTGTTGTGGTGGCCCTGGTTAGAGCTTTTGTCTCGGGGGCACATCCATGGTTAAAGGTAGGTCGCCAGTTTCTGGTTGCTTCCCCTCGCCATGACTTTTCTAAGTGTTCTGCTAAAAATAGCAGAACATTATGGCATTGACGTTGGTGATAAACATATGAAAGACAGAGGGAAACTTGTGTTGAAGGCCAGTTTATTTGAAAAAAAAGGGGATTTGTCAGAAGTCCCGTCAGCTGTTTCACAGTGTAATGTGTTGTCTCTGCCTGTTGCAGCAACAGGTTTAACATTCAAACACCAGAGAGAGTTGCTTCAGATGCACCTTCAGATGCAACATGAACATGACAATCTTATACATGCAGACTGAGCAGTGAGCATATTTTAATTGAGTCCATTCATTATCTTGGTCTGGATGTCAGCAAAATGCAGCTGTTTTAAATGCAGTCTATTTTTACTCCATTGGTCAAAGTTAATTTAAAATTAATTTTTGAAAAGGCTAAAATCACTTTTTCAAATGGATATTTGACTCATAGTCTGTCTGAATTTATTTACATTCATTAGGACTGCACAATTAATCGAATTTTAATCGTGATCACGATTTTGGCCGCCACGTTTAAATTAACCTGATCGTCTTTCATAGTGCAGTCTGGCATCAAGGAAAGAGGTGCACAGTAGCACAATGCTAACAGGCTAACAGTTAGCTCTGTAGCAGTACAGTGTGTATGTGCTAACAGGCTAACAGTTAGCTCTGTATCAGTACAGTGTGTATGTGCTAACAGGCTAACAGTTAGCTCTGTAGCAGTACAGTGTGTATGTGCTAACAGGCTAACAGTTAGCTCTGTAGCAGTACAGTGTGTATGTGCTAACAGGCTAACAGTTAGCTCTGTAGCAGTACAGTGTGTATGTGCTGCTGCTGCAGGAGGTGTTCACTTAGCGATCTCTGTTTGTTTACAACAAGCACCAGACACTAAACACTGTTCCTATTGTTTGTTTAAAAGTAGTGCAAATAAAATACAGATGTTCTCCCTAACATGATTAATAATCGTGATTACAATATTGATCAAAATAGTTGTGATTATCATTTTTCCCATAATCGTGCAGCCATAATCATCGTAGAGAGGGTTTCTCTCAGCAGTGAAGTCCTTAAAGCTTGGCAAAAAACGTGTAAAGTAGCCTCAAGCAGCTGTTATGATTTTGTAGAACTCTGGCCAGTTTAACACCAAAAACATGGAGACAAAGAGACAGACGGAGGGACAGATGGAGCGCCCACGACTCAAACGGTTCCACAGTCCTTATCCTTGTTCTTCAGTTTCCCATCGCCGCTCATGAGTTTCCAGGTGAAGCTGAAGATAGCGAGCAGGATGAAGCCCATCAACAGCCCTCCAATCACATACTTGTGGATGTTGAGGTCTTTGTCCATCGTGCACATCTTCTCGTTCATCGTGTACATCTTCTCCTCCAAGGTGCGCAAGGTCTCCTTCATGCTGAAGACTTCCAGTGCCATTTTCAAAAACTCCAGTATCTGTTGCGCCATGGCGAAGCAGACGAAGGGCAGCGGATCAGACGGGATCTGTTAGAGACTGGTGGAGACGAGACAGATCAAGAGTTTAACGGGGTTCTTACAGCTGAAGACAAGTTACATTTAGGACTTTTAAGACTTTTTTTCATGGCCACTTGGAATTCAATTTAAAAAACAATTTTACAACAACCAAAATTGAAGAAAATAATTCCATAAATAAATTTGTGCAATGCATGGACAATTTCCTCCAAAGGTTTATATTAACAAACTTTTTTTCTTGTCAATGCTGACAATGATTTTTTTTTGTTTATTCCCATTATTTATTTGTATTTATTCCTTTCTGTCTTTGTTGATTTATTCCTGTATTTATTTAATTTTCTCTTTATTTTTATATATTTATTTTTTCCATAATTATTTATTTATTTATTCTTGTATGTATTTGTATACATTTATTTTTTCCAAAATAAATTGTGCTTTTGGTGCCTTGTTTTATTGCCGATTATCAGAAGAGTGCTTTAGGAAAGTAGTTTAGTAACAAACTTTTTTCTTGTTTTTTAGTGTTTCTCACTCTTCATGTGGGATTCTATTAAAACTACTTAAAAAGTAGTTGTTACATATATTTTTTAGGATTATATCTGAAGAAAAACAGAAAAACACAATCATAAAGTCATACAGGTGCATCTCAATAAAAATGTGTGAAATAACACATTATATAGATCCATTACACACAGAATGAAACATTTCATGTCTTAATTATTTCTAATTATAATGATTATGGCTTACATTTAATGAAGACCTAAAATGCAGTGTCTCAAAAAATGTGAATATTACAAAAGACCAATTTTAAAAAGTATGTTTAATATGTAAATGTTGGCCTCTGAAAAGTATGTCCATCTATATGACTCAATACTTGGTTGGAGCTGTTTGACTTCAACTACTGGAAATGGACTTTTACATCATATTCTGATTTATTGAGATGATCCTGTACCTACAATATCTTAGCATGTTTTCGAGACTTTTAAAAGTCTGATTTAAGGGCTTATTTGTACTGTTACTGTTAGATCTGAAGGTTATTGCTGTTGAGTTACATACAAAAATAAATGTACAGAACCACATGGTCAATGTCAATTTAAACAACAGATGCTATGTAAAAGGACACCATGACATCCATAGGCTGATTGTTGACACTGCCATCCTAAAAAGGATCTGAAACACTGATGGCTCTACATAATGGAGGAACAATGAAGAATCAGACACACAGTCTTGAGTTCATCTGACTGGCACCTGGCACCTGTGTGTCACTTCTCCCATTTCAGCAATCAGGCAAATCAATGTAAGAAGAAACAAAAGTCAACACCCCCACTTGTTCCTCGATTGATGGTACAGTTTTTTGACAAACATTTATACAGGGTTTTTTTCATTCAACAAAAACAAAATGCACAAATTTGTCCATTCTGAAGTTATCTGGATTTAAATTACTGATCATATAAACTTTAACTAGGGCTGCAAGCAGCAGTGAACAGTCCCTCGCACCCAACGCGCGTCGGGGAGCTGGCCGGTCGCCGCCAGGCACTGCGGTGGTTTCAGACATTTAGAAAGTCATGTCAATCAGATGAAGTTTGGAGTATGAGGCTGATGGACCCTTGTGAGTCATAACAAATTTGGGGCAGATTGGACAATGTATGGTGAAGTTACAACAACTTACTGTTTCGCAGCGTGGATGGTCACCACGGCAACAGCGTGCAATAAAAAGACAAAAGCTTCACAAGCTAGCATCATGGAGGGGATAAGTCTCTGCTGACCCGTATTCGAGGTGGATCTGTTCAACCAGTACGGATCAAGCAGGCGGCAACCTCTGTGTCTGAGCATGGAGGCCAACCAGGAAGTGCCTTAAGCCTGCAATCCACCGAAAATTCCAGCAGGGGGCGCCAAGTTTGGCTGCGAAAAAATCTGCCCATTCATTTCAGTGCAAAATTTGAAAACTTCTCACTTGATTTATTCCCTCAGAATTGTTTTTGAGCTTTTGAGCATGATAGCTTTTGTGAATCTGGATGCCAGAACGATCAGAGACAAGTGAGAGTATGAGAGAGACAAGACAAGACAAGTGAGAGTAATGGAGTACTGCAGTAAAACGAGCCAGAAACAAATAAAAGATAACTGAGTAACGGGACCTTACACGCAACAGATCTGGATTGCGTACTGATCACTTTATTTCAGGTACTGAATATAACGATTACTCATGTTAATATCTTATTTTTCCAACAGACTTTTAACACCATCTTTCCCAAACACCACCCATGGCTTCAGCTGAGGGCAATTTAATCTTTGGGAATGATCTACTTGTAATAAAAAAAAAGAATGACACTCTCAGGATATCTGCTGTTTATTGAAAGGCACAGTTTTGTTATGAGGCAGTGCCTTTTGGAATTAATTCAAACCGTAATAATGTAGGTAGCGTTTACTCTATAAAATGATACAGACCAGCAAAAGACACTTACCTTTCTAGTGAGGACAAAGTTATTTTTAGCCAGTAGATGCCAAAGCTGAATGCAGATTTCATGCATACCCCTCCAGGCTTTTGTAGACTCTCCAGTCCACTCCGACTGTTACAAGACTTGTGAAAACCACCATTATAAGGGTTTTTATTGCATATGGAATATGAACCTTAGATAAGGTACATAAGATAAGAACAGTGTGTGTGATACATAATTCTTCTCAACTGTCCCACAACATTCTGGTGTATGTTTGTCTCACCCTTTCCATTAACTTTTACCATTCACCTGTTTTATTTACACAACCTCACTTTCCTCCCATTGATCCGGATCATCGCTATCGTCCATATAGGCAGGTTGAGTACCCCCATGACCCCTTGCATCTCAGGGTTCACATAGCTTCCAACGTGCATTGCCCCCCCCCCCGGAAGTAAATTGTGTACATTTTTAAGTAAAATGCATTGATCTTGTGTACTTTGAGAGCTAAATGAGAGCAAACACCTCACATTACATTTTAAGCCAGGAGATAGCCTGACATAGAATCTTTGTCATCCTAGGTTAGGGGGGTTCCGGGGGCTGGCCCTACCTCTGTGAATTTTTTTTCTTCCATAAAAAGCCCAAATTTGGTGGCCTCTGGCAGATTCTAATGCCACTATTCCATCATACACACTGATCTTAATCATTGCATATGTTAATTAATTATTGTAAAGGAGAATAAAGGTTCTTGTATGTTTTACTTAAGGCATCTTATTTTGACAGTCTTCTTGTAAACTATGTGGCTGTTAACACACTGTGCTCTTATTTTGAAAACATGTGTTTAGCGTCAGGAAGTAATTCAGACCGTTAGGCACAGTTTAGTCATTTGTGATTAAAACACCTTTAATTGTCAGCTAATGCTAACTGAACAGCGCATGCAGCAGTGTGTTTGGATCACCTGTTTCCGGCCCGGACAGCTTGATGGTATTTAGTTCTGCACACGGAGAGATGATGTGGGGGCGGGACTGATACAGACAGGGAGGCATTCAGGCGTCTCTCTATCATGCTGGAATTGTTTTGCATCAGAGAAGTGGGGTGGGCAGCTCGGTAAATTCAGTGCGTGTGTGAATACGTGCAGATGTCTCGGAGGAGGTTGCCAGTCTAGGTCATTAATGGAAAACCCTGCATGTGTGTTTGTGTGCGTGCATCGGGGTGGAACTTCGCCCCAATGCACGAAGGTATCAAAAACAGATACAGATGCCAAAGGTGACAGACAAATCCAAAGATCAGAACAACTCTGAGGAGATAACACCCTGTGTTTCTCTTTTTAGTTTGCAGGTTTGTGCGTCATTATTTCTGTGTAACTAAAGTTCAATGTCCTGTAATTCCCTGTTATGTTCTACTTGGACACTTGGCACACTTGGGAGGTCAAATTCCTATTCTAATGTTATCGTATCAACCAGAGCTTCAGATATGCTAAGCTGACTTGTCTAATGAGTTTTTCCTTTCCCATAAAAACTCAACTGATGTCATGCATTCATTTCTTATATTACCTATACATTTTCAACGGATTTACATTACATATCCTCCCTTATAATGGTGTTAACCATTATCAATCTGGAAATTTAATTGAAAATGTATTCCCTATGAATTTAGTTTGAAAATATGGCTTCTATCTGTGTATAGGGGTTACATGTGATTAAGCATTGTTAACCTCGCTGACATTTATTATTGTGAAAGCAAAACTATAAAGCCTTAATTGGTGTGTAATATATATATATATATATATATATATATATATATATATATATATATATATATATATCTCACTGAATATATATTTAGCTGCTACTTTTTGTTACATGATACACAAATGGATTATAGAGTACTAATGAACCCATATATATGCTCAGCTTGTGAGATGCAGCTCCCCCAGTGTGCAATCCGTGAAAAAACCCTGTCGGCTGTTTACAGGGAACCTCACAATCACTGAACCTGATAACTGACCATTATATGTTTACATTTAGAGTATATCACAAATCGATCCTCATCAATGCGTATTATGGATGATACATGTTACCTGATTATACAACTACTACTACTATTTATCTCTTCCTGTGAGTACAAACAGAATATAAACGTGTGTAATCTACTGTTATGGTTTAAAACAACAAACATGATATATGTGTATTTCTAATATAGTAAAACTACAAACATGATATATGTGTATTTTTAACATGGTAAGACACAGAAAATGAGTATAATATCTTTTACATGCCTGACTGATTATACATCCTCTATATTTATGTGGTTATTTAATGACTCAACACTACTCCAGCAGTATAATGAACACAAAAAAGAAAATTCTGAAAAAATATGAAAATTCTGAAAAAATGTATATGCTAACTGATTATACTAATGATAATACTTTTATATTAGACTTATTTACTTATTATATTTATTATTATATAATTATGTTGCTTTAAGACAAAAGTTATACTTTGGACAAACACACTACCAACTGAAAACAAATACAAAGATAACTGAAAACTATCACAAAGGTAAAATCACATGAACATGTAAATGTGTGCTTATATGCTTATATGTGAACCAGTGTATATGGAAAACAAACACAAGGATAATTGAGCAAAAATCATATGATGTGTATATGTGTGAGTATATGTTAACCAGTATCAGTAATGTATATATATGAATATATATAGTTTTTTTTATTTATTTTTATTCCATATGGAATATGAACCTTAGATAAGGTACATAAGATAAGAACAGTGTGTGTGATACATAATTCTTCTCAACTGTCCCACAACGTTCTGGTGTATGTTTGTCTCACCCTTTCCATTACCTTTTACCATTCACCTGTTTTATTTACACGACCTCACTTTCCTCCCATTGATCCGGATCATCGATATCGTCCATATAGGCAGGTTGAGGGAACAAGTCTGGTAGCCCCATGACCCCTTGCATCTCAGGGTTCACATATCTTCCAACGTACATTTTTAAGTAAAATGCATTGACCTTGTGTACTTTGAGAGCTAAATGAGAGCAAACACCTCACATTACATTTTCAGCCAGGAGATAGCCTGACATAGAATCTTTGTCATCCTACTTGTTACGGTTTTGCTGTTAGCTGGCTAGGGGGGTTCCGGGGGCTGGCCCTACCTCTGTGAATTTTTTTTCTTCCATAAAAAGCCCAAATTTAGTGGCCTCTGGCAGATTCTAATGCCACTATTCCATCATACACACTGATCTTAATCATTGCATATGTTAATTAATTATTGTAAAGGAGAATAAAGGTTCTTGTATGTTTTACTTAAGGCATCTTATTTTGACAGTCTTCTTGTAAATTATGTGGTTGTTAACACACTGTGCTCTTATTTTGAAAACATGTGTTTAGCGTCAGGAAGTAATTCAGACCGTTAGGCACAGTTTAGCCATTTGTGATTAAAACACCTTTAATTGTCAGCTAATGCTAACCGAACAGCGTATGCAGCAGTGTGTTTGGATGGTTTGGCTCACCTGTTTCCGGCCCGGACAGCTTGATGGTATTTAGTTCTGCACACGGAGAGATGATGTGGGGGCGGGACTGATACAGACAGGGAGGCATTCAGGCGTCTCTCTATCATGCTGGAATTGTTTTGTATCGGAAAAGTGGGGTGGGCAGCTCGGTAAATTCAGTGCGTGTGTGAATGCGTGCAGATGTCTCGGAGGAGGCCGCCACCGTCTAGGTCATTAATGGAAAACCCTGCACGTGTGTTTGTGTGCGTGCATCGGGGCGGAACTTAGCCGCGAGCAATACAGAGAGCAGACAAGAATTGTAAATGCGCAACCATGTAGAGACAGTAATGACACGCCGTCGGGTAAATAAGATAAATAACATAAGATTATTTAGTTTGTTAAATAAAATTACAAAATATGTAGGAAAGGTAACCTTAAATGACTTATGTTGTGATTTGGCGCTATATAGAAAATAAAATGAACTTGATCGTCAAGGGGGGCGGGGGGGTGCCGCCCCCTAATATAATGGTAGGGGAAACATTGATATCAGATGATGTGAGCCTGCTGTGATGTCAGCATAAGTCCATGGGCAGAAATCCAACATTGCACCTTCTGGTCCAGATAGTTTAACCATGGTGATTGATTGGATGATTTGGATGACGCAGACTACGTGCTTTTGGAGAAGAGGGGTTGGTTGTAGGTTTCCGTGGTGGTGCACACACATCAGGGGCACAGTGAGAGTCTTCTTCCCTTCTTTTGCTGGGTGGTACTGTGTTTTATGGCGGTGAAACCTTAATTTTTCTTCTCATTTGTTGTTCTTTTTCCTTTAGTTTTTCCTTCTAATATCAATACGTTTTTTAAACTGAGGGATCCCCCTATTAGGAATCCAAACTCAGCTGTCCAGACATTTAAAAATTAAATTTTTTTATCCCCATATTTCCTTTGACAAAATTTTTACGCCCCATTCCAAATGGAGGCAATGCAGGACTATTATACAATACAGACGTCTCTGTAAAGGGTTTCTTCGTTTATGGTACAAGCGATAAAAAGCAATTAGATTGTGGATAACATGAGAAACAGAAAGGTTATGCCAATTTTAAACCCAATATTCTTTTGTAAAAAACAAACAAAATTCAATGTCAATATTTCAGTGCACACCAGATGAATTTAGCGTTTGTGGAATTGCGTTTGTGGAAATCCCAGCAGTGACGATCCGGGGGGATTTGTGGTCAATCCTCCCTTCTCAGAAGAGGATTTTTGAGGTTGGTGACTGGAAAGTTTCCTTCTAGGATGGCCTGTCACTGTCCACATCCAGTCCAAGATGATCACCCACTTCTGACACCAAATTGTTGTGGAAATTTCTCTGCTGCTGGTGAAGAATGAAATAGAGATTTCTGCTGGCCAACAAGGTTTTTATTTTCCTTGCAAAGAAAAGGTCAATCAACATGCGAGCGGTCAAGATGAAGAAAGACCCCCAAGATGGGGAAACCTATGCATTTTATACCTGAGGAACCCACCCTAGGGTGTGGTTCACATCGCTTTCTCCAGGGACTTTCGGTCTTGGCTGGCTGAGGGGTCTCCGGGAGCAGCGGGCAGGTACCGTTTGGCCAGAAGGGCTGCAGCTGCGGCTGTCGCTGAAGCAAAAATTCCGTAATGGGAGGAATTTGGGGAGGCCATGGTGGAGGAATGTCGGTTGGCCTCAAAGAGGTTCTGCAAAAACTGTCGGGCGACTCAGGAAGGGAAAGCAGGGCTTGGCCCAAGCTGTTACATGTGTTTTGTGGACTTGGAGAAGGCTTATGACCGTGTCCCTCGGGGAGTCTTGTGGGGAGTACTGCGGGAATATGGGGTACCGGGCTCATTGCTACGAGCTATCCGGTCCCAATACAACCAAAGTGAGAGCTGTGTCCGCATACTCGGCACAACGTCAAACACGTTCCCGGTGGGTGTTGGCCTCCGCCAGGGTTGCCCCTTGTCTCCGATTCCGTTTGTGGGCTTCATGGACAGGGTCTCAAAGTGCAGCTGGGGGGAGGAAGGGATCCGGTTTGGTGACCTTAGAATTGCATCTCTGCTTTTTGCAGATGATGTGGTACTTTTGGCTTCATCAAGGGACACAGGGTGCTCAAAGAGATCCAAGCAAAAAGAACGTAAACTACAAAGGACTGCTTACTTCGTTGATGGATACAAAATATGCAGAGAAACCTTCAAGTTTCTGCATGCGTGAGTCAACTTTTAAAATATACTCTTAAAAAAAATGTAAATGATATCCATATTAAATAATACTTAATCAAATTATCACAATGTTTATTTGTTCCAGTATATCTCAAAACAAACTCACCAACCTCATAAAATTTTACAAGCGACATGGATTGGCACCTTGATTGAAAAGGTCTGGTGGGCGTGTTTTGAGCAGGAGGCTGCTGACAATCCAGGACATCCAAAGAGTCAAGCAGTATATCACAAATTTTGCTGATGTCCACGCCATGCCACTCCCTGGGCGCATCCCTGGTTTTAAAAGGTCTGACATCCAGGTGCTCCCCACAACAGAGACAATGACATCAGTGTGGCGGAGATACAAACGTCAGATATGCGATAATGGTAGGTATTGTATTTTGTGCTCATTAGAATTTGTTGATTTTTAAACCTATTCAAGATGTCCAGTAATGTAAGTATTCCTCTTCCTCTTAAACACTGGTGTAGGTCACCGTGCTGCTGGCAGTTGACCCCAAATATTGTGATTGGGAAACCCATGACAGACTTGTGCTGGGTCTGCCAAAAAAATAACCATGCCATATACCACAGCTCCAACCTTCCAGACAATTATTTAATTGATGAGGCACATTGTATTGGCAAGGGCTCCAACACAGTTATCGCCTACCTCCATCATTTCTTCTCCCAGTATGGGCTTGGGGAGAAACATGTCCAGCTCTACTGTGACAACTGTGCTGGACAGAACAAAAACAAGTTCTTTCTGTGGTACCTGGCTTGGCGATGCATGGTAGGTCTTCACCACAGTGTGTCCCTCAACTTCTTAATTGCTGGCCATACCAAGTTTGCCCTGGACTGGTGTTTTGGGCTGTTTAAGAAAAAGTTCCGGCGTACACCCGTTTCCAGCCTGAAGAACATCTGCCAGGCTGTGAGCTCCAGCTCATCAGAGAGTAATGTCAACATCCCCCAGCTGGTCGGTGATGAAACAGGGAAGGTCTTTGTGCAGACACATGATTGGCACAGCATCCTATCTCCCAATTTCAAGCCTCTGCCAGGTATAAAAAAATTTTAAGCACTTCCGCTTCACCTGCACAGCCCCAGGAATAGTCTTTGCCAAGGAGTTGGCCAACATGGAGGAGGAGCCTTTCTTGCTCCTTCACAATGAAGGAATCATTGAACCAGAAGCCCTGCCTACTGCACAGGAACCACCGGGCCTTAGTGCAGCCCGACAGTGGTATCTGTACAGAAGCATCAGGGAGTTCTGCACAAAAGATCTGGTCTGTCCAAAACCACTTGTGGCTCATCCATGATGATGTGGGCATGTATGTGTGAGTGCACATGAGTGTAAATATAAAACAATACATTAAAATTATATATATTCTGTATTATTACAATAAATTACACTATATTTTGGATTTTATTAGATATGAACATAATTAGGCTAAATTTTGTGCAAATGGCGATATGTATACAAATATATACAACTGTCAGCATAGTCTTTGTATTATATCTATCTTTCTATTGTTATAATAATATAGAGTACTTTTGTATATATACTTAATATTTGTTCAGATTCTACCCATTTTCTGTATAGTTTTTTTTGTATAGATATAGACTTGAAAGTTTTTACCTGTGAGCATATAGTGCAATATTTTAATTTTATTTGCAATATTTAATATTTATGTATATATTATCTATTCTTCAAAATATTATATTTAAATTATTATTATATTTAAATACACATGCCTTATTATCTATATGTACAGTGTATTTGTTTATATTTCATCAATTGTATTAAATATGTTTTGACTACATGGGCTTCTAGACCTGTCTTCATTATTGTGTATGTGCTCGTGCACATCGGTGCACGGGTTGTTTTAATTTGGACTCTAGTATAAATGAATGTGTTTTTCCATGTGAAACATGGCTCAATTTGTATCATTTTCTTTAAAGGCCTTTTTCTCAAAACTAACGTTTGATAACAGTCAAACTTTTGATGAGCATATCTCATGGAATATTTGGCGTAGAAACATAATGTTGGTATTGACATGAAGCTCAAAATGTGTTTCGGGGTCAATGTGACTCATATGGAGCAGGTCACATATAATCTCATCACTGAGTCCAAACTGGTAATCATTAACAGTTTAAATTGGCCTCCCATCAATAAAAGGGGCTTTTATTTAGTCATGTAGTTAGTTACCTTTGTAACTAGTTACCTAGTTAGTTAACTAGTTACTTTTGTAACTAGTCAGAATTTAATTTTAGAAATTAATAAGGAAATCCACTGCATACAATCATTATTTTAAAATGGGGAAATTCAATTGTAAGTATCTGTAGGCCAATCGTTAATCAGTTTTGACTGGTCATAATTTAATTTCTACATGTGAAATTTATTTGTCATTTGTAAATGTCAAAATTGTAAGGTGGTGTTTTATTTTGTTTTCTGGTCTCGTTATTTCCTGTTTTATTTTGAAATAGTAACTCTCCTCTTGTTTTAGGTCACTTGCCCTTCCCCGTGTGTCATCTGTCTGATTGTCTCCCCTAATCACCGATTGTGTTCACCTGGTGCTCCCTTCCCTCCATGTGTTCCAATAGTCTGTGTTCACCTGGTGCTCCCTTCCCTCCATGTGATCCAATAGTCTGTGTTCACCTGGTGCTCCCTTCCCTCCATGTGTTCCTATAGTCTGTGTTTACCTGGTGCTCCCTTCCCTCCATGTGTTCCTATAGTCTGTGTTCACCTGGTGCTCCCTTCCCTCCATGTGTTCCAATAGTCTGTATTCACCTGGTGCTCCCTTCCCTCCATGTGTTCCAATAGTCTGTTCACCTGGTGCTCCCTTCCCTCCATGTGTTCCAATAGTCTGTGTTCACCTGGTGCTCCCTTCCCTCCATATGTTCCAATAGTCTGTGTTCACCTGGTGCTCCCTTCCCTCCATGTGTTCCAATAGTCTGTATTCACCTGGTGCTCCCTTCCCTCCATGTGTTCCAATAGTCTGTTCACCTGGTGCTCCCTTCCCTCCATGTGTTCCAATAGTCTGTGTTCACCTGGTGCTCCCTTCCCTCCATATGTTCCAATAGTCTGTGTTCACCTGGTGCTCCCTTCGCTCCATGTGTTCCAATAGTCTGTTCACCTGGTGCTCCCTTCCCTCCATGTGTTCCAATAGTCTGTGTTCACCTGGTGCTCCCTTCCCTCCATATGTTCCAATAGTCTGTGTTCACCTGGTGCTCCCTTCCCTCCATGTGTTCCAATAGTCTGTTCACCCGGTGCTCCCTTCCCTCCATGTGTTCCAATAGTCTGTGTTCACCTGGTGCTCCCTTCCCTCCATGTGTTCCAATAGTCTGTTCACCTGGTGCTCCCTTCCCTCCATATGTTCCAATAGTCTGTGTTCACCTGGTGCTCCCTTCCCTCCATGTGTTCCAATAGTCGGTTCACCTGGTGCTCCCTTCCCTCCATATGTTCCAATAGTCTGTGTTCACCTGGTGCTCCCTTCCCTCCATATGTTCCAATAGTCTGTGTTCACCTGGTGCTCCCTTCCCTCCATGTGTTCCAATAGTCTGTTCACCTGGTGCTCCCTTCCCTCCATGTGTTCCAATAGTCTGTTCACCTGGTGCTCCCTTCCCTCCATGTGTTCCAATAGTCTGTGTTTCCTTGTCTTGGTCCAGTGTGTTTGACCCCGTCACCATACCAGCCAGTTATCTCGTTTATGCCACAGCCACAGCTTGTCTTGTTTTTGCCCTTTTGTATTCCTCGCAATAGTGATTTTTCTTTGTAATTTATTAGCGTAGCGCCAGTATTTAGTTTCATAGATTTTCTAGTCAGCCGTTTTGTTTTTCCTCCCATTGGAGTGATATTGTGTTAATTTTACTTTACCCCCTTTAGTCCTTTTCTAGATTTATCGCAGTGTTTTGTATATTTCATTATTTTCCCTATCAGGCTTGGTCCCTCCCTTTTGGAGCGTATTTTGTTTGTTGGAGTTTTTTATTTTTAGTTTTTCCCTTGAGAGTTTGGATATTATTCCCTGTTTCTTAGATTAGGATTTATCAATTTAGTTTATTAGTGTAGATAGGTTTTCAGTGTTTTTCCTCCTTTGGGAGCGACTTTTCTTTGTTACTTCTCAGCTCAGCTCCAGGAGTTTTATAGCCCTTTGTTTTCACTCTGAGAGGATTATCTTTGCTGCCTTTTTGAATAAAGAGACATTAAATTCACCTGCTCTGCGTCTGAGTCCTACCTTGACCCGGCCTGACAAAAATTGCTTAACAGATATGTTAATGTTTTATCTAGTCAAAATTACATTTTAACTTTCCTCTACTAAAATGAGTGTCAATGACAGTGGTTTTGCTTTTGTATCTAATGACTGCACATGCTAGTGCGCCAGTACAGAATATTGGGTAGGCCTTTATCAGCACCTCATAATCTCATCACTGAGTCCAAACTGGTAATCATTAACAGTTTAAATTGGCCTCCCATCAATAAAAGCGGCTTTTATTTAGTCATGTGGTTTACTGTAAATGGAAAAAAGAAACTGAAAGCAGGAGAGGATATAAAAACCCTAAGGATTTTCTATTATGTCTGTCCTCAGATATGGTATTAATATTAACATACTGATTGTGATTTGTTCATTTTAGTGAAATAATTAGTGTGTTTAGTGCCTGAATAAATCCAAATCAGTTCAAGTTCAAAGTAAATCATTTAAACCAAATACATTCTCCTCATGCTTGTTTAGTGAATTGGAGTTATACTGTTATGGAGGACAATTAATGTTACAATTAAACTTGGTTTGATTTAATATCTGTCTCTTTCATTGTTTTGTTTACTGTAGAGCTTTTTTTCTCCGTCTGTTTTCTTTTGACTATTTACTGAACTTTAAAGTAATAATTGTCTTATTTAAATGTAATGTGCTTTCACATACTTAGACTTGAATTATTGTTATATATAACAACCCTAACCCTAATATGCTCGGGGAGGGGGGGGGGGGGGGGGGGGGGACTAGTAACTTTTGTAACTAGTCAGAATTTAATTTTAGAAATTAACCCTATAAAGCCTGAACCATGAAATAATTGCCAGAAAATTCAATTTTTGTAAAAACTGAGTGCTTATTAACCTGCTGACGAATTTTAAGAAATAAATAAATTGCATATATGAATTCTAATTTGTATCATATTTGATACATCAGGTCTTTTTGTGCAATTTGTTGCTCACAGTTTGTTTTTCTCGAACTAACAAAAACATATAAACCCTAACATATTTAACTTATTAAGACTTTGACTTTTCCTTTATCCTCAACCATGCAAAATACATATTTTTTCCATATAACACAACATCATACATCTGCAGATTTGAAGTTTTTTAATGCAGCAATGATCCATTTGTGGAACCTGCATATCATTTTTGCTACATCTGGTATTTTTGTGCAATTTGTTGCTCAGTTTGTTTATCTTCAACACATGTATACATCAGGTTTTTGATGATGTAGAGGTCTCAAAAATAACTGTATCTAATATGATACACTTGGCTTTATAGGGTTAACAAGGAAATCCACTGCATACAATCATTATTTTAAAATGGGGAAATTCAATTGTAAGTATCTGTAGGCCAATCGTTAATCAGTTTTGACTGGTCATAATTTAATTTCTACATGTGAAATTTATTTGTAATTTGTAAATGTTAAAATTGTAAGGTGGTGTTTTATTTTGTTTTCTGGTCTCGTTATTTCCTGTTTTATTTTGAAATAGCAACTCTCCTCTTGTTTCAGGTCACTTGCCCTTCCCCGTGTGTCATCTGTCTGATTGTCTCCCCTAATCACCGATTGTGTTCACCTGGTGCTCCCTTCCCTCCATGTGTTCCAATAGTCTGTGTTCACCTGGTGCTCCCTTCCCTCCATATGTTCCAATAGTCTGTGTTCACCTGGTGCTCCCTTCCCTCCATATGTTCCAATAGTCTGTGTTCACCTGGTGCTCCCTTCCCTCCATGTGTTCCAATAGTCTGTTCACCTGGTGCTCCCTTCCCTCCATGTGTTCCAATAGTCTGTGTTTCCTTGTCTTGGTCCAGTGTGTTTGACCGCGTCACCATACCAGCCAGTTATCTCGTTTATGCCACAGCCACAGCTTGTCTTGTTTTTGCCCTTTTGTATTCCTCGCAATAGTGATTTTTCTTTGTAATTTATTAGCGTAGCGCCAGTATTTAGTTTCATAGATTTTCTAGTCAGCCGTTTTATTTTTCCTCCCATTGGAGTGATATTGTGTTAATTTTACTTTACCCCCTTTAGTCCTTTTCTAGATTTATCGCAGTGTTTTGTATATTTCATTATTTTCCCTATCAGGCTTGGTCCCTCCCTTTTGGAGCGTATTTTGTTTGTTGGAGTTTTTTATTGTTAGTTTTTCCCTTGAGAGTTTGGATATTATTCCCTGTTTCTTAGATTAGGATTTATCAATTTAGTTTATTAGTGTAGATAGGTTTTCAGTGTTTTTCCTCCTTTGGGAGCGACTTTTCTTTGTTACTTCTCAGCTCAGCTCCAGGAGTTTTATAGCCCTTTGTTTTCACTCTGAGAGGATTATCTTTGCTGCCTTTTTGAATAAAGAGACATTAAATTCACCTGCTCTGCGTCTGAGTCCTACCTTGACCCGGCCTGACAAAAATTGCTTAACAGATATGTTAATGTTTTATCTAGTCAAAATTACATTTTAACTTTCCTCTACTAAAATGAGTGTCAATGACAGTGGTTTTGCTTTTGTATCTAATGACTGCACATGCTAGTGCGCCAGTACAGAATATTGGGTAGGCCTTTATCAGCACCTCATAATCTCATCACTGAGTCCAAACTGGTAATCATTAACAGTTTAAATTGGCCTCCCATCAATAAAAGCGGCTTTTATTTAGTCATGTGGTTTACTGTAAATGGAAAAAAGAAACTGAAAGCAGGAGAGGATATAAAAACCCTAAGGATTTTCTATTATGTCTGTCCTCAGATATGGTATTAATATTAACATACTGATTGTGATTTGTTCATTTTAGTGAAATAATTAGTGTGTTTAGTGCCTGAATAAATCCAAATCAGTTCAAGTTCAAAGTAAATCATTTAAACCAAATACATTCTCCTCATGCTTGTTTAGTGAATTGGAGTTATACTGTTATGGAGGACAATTAATGTTACAATTAAACTTGGTTTGATTTAATATCTGTCTCTTTCATTGTTTTGTTTACTGTAGAGCTTTTTTTCTCCGTCTGTTTTCTTTTGACTATTTACTGAACTTTAAAGTAATAATTGTCTTATTTAAATGTAATGTGCTTTCACATACTTAGACTTGAATTATTGTTATATATAACAACCCTAACCCTAATATGCTCGGGGAGGGGGGGGGGGGGGGGGGGGGGACTAGTAACTTTTGTAACTAGTCAGAATTTAATTTTAGAAATTAACAAGGAAATCCACTGCATACAATCATTATTTTAAAATGGGGAAATTCAATTGTAAGTATCTGTAGGCCAATCGTTAATCAGTTTTGACTGGTCATAATTTAATTTCTACATGTGAAATTTATTTGTAATTTGTAAATGTTAAAATTGTAAGGTGGTGTTTTATTTTGTTTTCTGGTCTCGTTATTTCCTGTTTTATTTTGAAATAGCAACTCTCCTCTTGTTTCAGGTCACTTGCCCTTCCCCGTGTGTCATCTGTCTGATTGTCTCCCCTAATCACCGATTGTGTTCACCTGGTGCTCCCTTCCCTCCATGTGTTCCAATAGTCTGTGTTCACCTGGTGCTCCCTTCCCTCCATATGTTCCAATAGTCTGTGTTCACCTGGTGCTCCCTTCCCTCCATGTGTTCCAATAGTCTGTTCACCTGGTGCTCCCTTCCCTCCATGTGTTCCTATAGTCTGTGTTTCCTTGTCTTGGTCCAGTGTGTTTGACCGCGTCACCATACCAGCCAGTTATCTCGTTTATGCCACAGCCACAGCTTGTCTTGTTTTTGCCCTTTTGTATTCCTCGCAATAGTGATTTTTCTTTGTAATTTATTAGCGTAGCGCCAGTATTTAGTTTCATAGATTTTCTAGTCAGCCGTTTTATTTTTCCTCCCATTGGAGTGATATTGTGTTAATTTTACTTTACCCCCTTTAGTCCTTTTCTAGATTTATCGCAGTGTTTTGTATATTTCATTATTTTCCCTATCAGGCTTGGTCCCTCCCTTTTGGAGCGTATTTTGTTTGTTGGAGTTTTTTATTGTTAGTTTTTCCCTTGAGAGTTTGGATATTATTCCCTGTTTCTTAGATTAGGATTTATCAATTTAGTTTATTAGTGTAGATAGGTTTTCAGTGTTTTTCCTCCTTTGGGAGCGACTTTTCTTTGTTACTTCTCAGCTCAGCTCCAGGAGTTTTATAGCCCTTTGTTTTCACTCTGAGATGATTATCTTTGCTGCCTTTTTGAATAAAGAGACATTAAATTCACCTGCTCTGCGTCTGAGTCCTACCTTGACCCGGCCTGACAAAAATTGCTTAACAGATATGTTAATGTTTTATCTAGTCAAAATTACATTTTAACTTTCCTCTACTAAAATGAATGTCAATGACAGTGGTTTTGCTTTTGTATCTAATGACTGCACATGCTAGTGCGCCAGTACAGAATATTGGATAGGCCTTTATCAGCACCTCATAATCTCATCACTGAGTCCAAACTGGTAATCATTAACAGTTTAAATTGGCCTCCCATCAATAAAAGCGGCTTTTATTTAGTCATGTGGTTTACTGTAAATGGAAAAAAGAAACTGAAAGCAGGAGAGGATATAAAAACCCTAAGGATTTTCTATTATGTCTGTCCTCAGATATGGTATTAATATTAACATACTGATTGTGATTTGTTCATTTTAGTGAAATAATTAGTGTGTTTAGTGCCTGAATAAATCCAAATCAGTTCAAGTTCAAAGTAAATCATTTAAACCAAATACATTCTCCTCATGCTTGTTTAGTGAATTGGAGTTATACTGTTATGGAGGACAATTAATGTTACAATTAAACTTGGTTTGATTTAATATCTGTCTCTTTCATTGTTTTGTTTACTGTAGAGCTTTTTTTCTCCGTCTGTTTTCTTTTGACTATTTACTGAACTTTAAAGTAATAATTGTCTTATTTAAATGTAATGTGCTTTCACATACTTAGACTTGAATTATTGTTATATATAACAACCCTAACCCTAATATGCTCGGGGGGGGGACTAGTTACTTTTGTAACTAGTCAGAATTTAATTTTAGAAATTAATAAGGAAATCCACTGCATACAATCATTATTTTAAAATGGGGAAATTCAATTGTAAGTATCTGTAGGCCAATCGTTAATCAGTTTTGACTGGTCAAAATTTAATTTCTACATGTGAAATTTATTTGTAATTTGTAAATGTTAAAATTGTAAGGTGGTGTTTTATTTTGTTTTCTGGTCTCGTTATTTCCTGTTTTATTTTGAAATAGCAACTCTCCTCTTGTTTCAGGTCACTTGCCCTTCCCCGTGTGTCATCTGTCTGATTGTCTCCCCTAATCACCGATTGTGTTCACCTGGTGCTCCCTTCCCTCCATGTGTTCCAATAGTCTGTGTTCACCTGGTGCTCCCTTCCCTCCATATGTTCCAATAGTCTGTGTTCACCTGGTGCTCCCTTCCCTCCATGTGTTCCAATAGTCTGTTCACCTGGTGCTCCCTTCCCTCCATGTGTTCCTATAGTCTGTGTTTCCTTGTCTTGGTCCAGTGTGTTTGACCGCGTCACCATACCAGCCAGTTATCTCGTTTATGCCACAGCCACAGCTTGTCTTGTTTTTGCCCTTTTGTATTCCTCGCAATAGTGATTTTTCTTTGTAATTTATTAGCGTAGCGCCAGTATTTAGTTTCATAGATTTTCTAGTCAGCCGTTTTATTTTTCCTCCCATTGGAGTGATATTGTGTTAATTTTACTTTACCCCCTTTAGTCCTTTTCTAGATTTATCGCAGTGTTTTGTATATTTCATTATTTTCCCTATCAGGCTTGGTCCCTCCCTTTTGGAGCGTATTTTGTTTGTTGGAGTTTTTTATTGTTAGTTTTTCCCTTGAGAGTTTGGATATTATTCCCTGTTTCTTAGATTAGGATTTATCAATTTAGTTTATTAGTGTAGATAGGTTTTCAGTGTTTTTCCTCCTTTGGGAGCGACTTTTCTTTGTTACTTCTCAGCTCAGCTCCAGGAGTTTTATAGCCCTTTGTTTTCACTCTGAGATGATTATCTTTGCTGCCTTTTTGAATAAAGAGACATTAAATTCACCTGCTCTGCGTCTGAGTCCTACCTTGACCCGGCCTGACAAAAATTGCTTAACAGATATGTTAATGTTTTATCTAGTCAAAATTACATTTTAACTTTCCTCTACTAAAATGAATGTCAATGACAGTGGTTTTGCTTTTGTATCTAATGACTGCACATGCTAGTGCGCCAGTACAGAATATTGGATAGGCCTTTATCAGCACCTCATAATCTCATCACTGAGTCCAAACTGGTAATCATTAACAGTTTAAATTGGCCTCCCATCAATAAAAGCGGCTTTTATTTAGTCATGTGGTTTACTGTAAATGGAAAAAAGAAACTGAAAGCAGGAGAGGATATAAAAACCCTAAGGATTTTCTATTATGTCTGTCCTCAGATATGGTATTAATATTAACATACTGATTGTGATTTGTTCATTTTAGTGAAATAATTAGTGTGTTTAGTGCCTGAATAAATCCAAATCAGTTCAAGTTCAAAGTAAATCATTTAAACCAAATACATTCTCCTCATGCTTGTTTAGTGAATTGGAGTTATACTGTTATGGAGGACAATTAATGTTACAATTAAACTTGGTTTGATTTAATATCTGTCTCTTTCATTGTTTTGTTTACTGTAGAGCTTTTTTTCTCCGTCTGTTTTCTTTTGACTATTTACTGAACTTTAAAGTAATAATTGTCTTATTTAAATGTAATGTGCTTTCACATACTTAGACTTGAATTATTGTTATATATAACAACCCTAACCCTAATATGCTCGGGGGGGGGACTAGTTACTTTTGTAACTAGTCAGAATTTAATTTTAGAAATTAATAAGGAAATCCACTGCATACAATCATTATTTTAAAATGGGGAAATTCAATTGTAAGTATCTGTAGGCCAATCGTTAATCAGTTTTGACTGGTCAAAATTTAATTTCTACATGTGAAATTTATTTGTAATTTGTAAATGTTAAAATTGTAAGGTGGTGTTTTATTTTGTTTTCTGGTCTCGTTATTTCCTGTTTTATTTTGAAATAGTATCTCTCCTCTCGTTTCAGGTCACTTGCCCTTCCCCGTGTGTCATCTGTCTGATTGTCTCCCCTAATCACCGATTGTGTTCACCTGGTGCTCCCTTCCCTCCATGTGTTCCAATAGTCTGTGTTCACCTGGTGCTCCCTTCCCTCCATGTGTTCCAATAGTCTGTGTTCACCTGGTGCTCCCTTCCCTCCATGTGTTCCAATAGTCTGTGTTCACCTGGTGCTCCCTTCCCTCCATGTGTTCCAATAGTCTGTTCACCTGGTGCTCCCTTCCCTCCATGTGTTCCTATAGTCTGTGTTTCCTTGTCTTGGTCCAGTGTGTTTGACCGCGTCACCATACCAGCCAGTTATCTCGTTTATGCCACAGCCACAGCTTGTCTTGTTTTTGCCCTTTTGTATTCCTCGCAATAGTGATTTTTCTTTGTAATTTATTAGCGTAGCGCCAGTATTTAGTTTCATAGATTTTCTAGTCAGCCGTTTTGTTTTTCCTCCCATTGGAGTGATATTGTGTTAATTTTACTTTACCCCCTTTAGTCCTTTTCTAGATTTATCGCAGTGTTTTGTATATTTCATTATTTTCCCTATCAGGCTTGGTCCCTCCCTTTTGGAGCGTATTTTGTTTGTTGGAGTTTTTTATTGTTAGTTTTTCCCTTGAGAGTTTGGATATTATTCCCTGTTTCTTAGATTAGGATTTATCAATTTAGTTTATTAGTGTAGATAGGTTTTCAGTGTTTTTCCTCCTTTGGGAGCGACTTTTCTTTGTTACTTCTCAGCTCAGCTCCAGGAGTTTTATAGCCCTTTGTTTTCACTCTGAGAGGATTATCTTTGCTGCCTTTTTGAATAAAGAGACATTAAATTCACCTGCTCTGCGTCTGAGTCCTACCTTGACCCGGCCTGACAAAAATTGCTTAACAGATATGTTAATGTTTTATCTAGTCAAAATTACATTTTAACTTTCCTCTACTAAAATGAATGTCAATGACAGCGGTTTTGCTTTTGTATCTAATGACTGCACATGCTAGTGCGCCAGTACAGAATATTGGATAGGCCTTTATCAGCACCTCATAATCTCATCACTGAGTCCAAACTGGTAATCATTAACAGTTTAAATTGGCCTCCCATCAATAAAAGCGGCTTTTATTTAGTCATGTGGTTTACTGTAAATGGAAAAAAGAAACTGAAAGCAGGAGAGGATATAAAAACCCTAAGGATTTTCTATTATGTCTGTCCTCAGATATGGTATTAATATTAACATACTGATTGTGATTTGTTCATTTTAGTGAAATAATTAGTGTGTTTAGTGCCTGAATAAATCCAAATCAGTTCAAGTTCAAAGTAAATCATTTAAACCAAATACATTCTCCTCATGCTTGTTTAGTGAATTGGAGTTATACTGTTATGGAGGACAATTAATGTTACAATTAAACTTGGATTCATTTATTATCTGTCTCTTTCATTGTTTTGTTTACTGTACAGCTTTTTTTCTCCGTCTGTTTACTTTTGACTATTTACTGAACTTTAAAGTAATAATTGTCTCAACTTATTTAAATTTAGTGTGCTTCCACATGCTTAGACTTGAATTATTGTTATATATAACAACCCTAACCCTAATAGGAGGGGGACTAGTTACTTTTGTAACTAGTCAGAATTTAATTTTAGAAATTAATAAGGAAATCCACTGCATACAATCATTATTTTAAAATATTATATATCTTCAAAAAGATATATAAGATTAAATGATGTATGTATGAAATACAATATGTAATATAGGAAACATTCTCTGTTAATTACTAAGATATGAATTTCCAACAGAAGAAATTCTTCAGATTCGATAAATTCCTGCATATGTAACATGTTAATGTCTTACTTTTCAGCAATGGGAGGAGAGGAGTCAAAACCTCCACCTCCACCTCCACCTCCACCTCCTCGTAAGATGTTCCAAATGTTGTCAAAGTTCATGGAAAAATAATGCACAATGTTAGTTTTAAAATATAGATTTGACTAACTGTATGTCAACATGTGTTATATGTTCTTCAGCACTTTATGATCAGCCATGGAGGAATCTGTCATGGTGAGTATGAGCACACATGAAGTCAGTGTGGTGAATCACAATGTTCCTACTGTGTAGTGTACTGTAATAAAATACAGTATCATATTAATGCAGTATTTTTAACTCATATTAATCTGTCATGTAACAGGGACATGCAGGAAGACCTCACTTTTGTGAAAAACTACAAACCTCAAAACAAAGAAGTCAAACATGTCAGGATTCTGCTTCATGGACCAATCGGTGCCGGCAAGTCCAGTTTCATCAACTCTGTGGACAGTGTCTTAAAAGGCAGAATTGCCAGTCGAGCTCCAACAGATGCAACAACTGGGAGAAGCTTCACCAGAGAGGTATGAATACCTTTTGATTGCTGTCATACAAAAATATTTAGAAAATATTGAAATACTTAAAGAACTACATGCAGTTAAAAACGTATCAAAACCTTAACTAAAGCGGGCAAAACAGCAGAATGGATTGATGACCACATTTATGCAGTTTCTATGATAATATACAGTTAAACAAATCTGCATTAGTAAGTTAGTAAAAACCCCTGGACTTTATTTATTTATTTATTTTCAACTCTGGCTTAAAGTCGAGCTAGAAATAGATTCTAGGGTTTAATCTGATGCCCCCATAGAGGAATTGTAAGAACTGGATCCCTGACTGAAAGATGGGGTCCATTGTGTAAAAGTTGCTACAGGTTGCATAAACCAAAAGGTTTTTTCGGTTCCTGTCTTACTTCTGTGTTGTTCTGACACTAAACATGCAGCTTAGTGTCACACATCCATGATCAATACACCAGACAAATCTCAGGGTTCCAAATTAACAGAAATTAAAATTAAGTGATTGTAGATATTTGTGTTTTAAGAATTGCCTGTCTGGGATTTACCAAGATGATGTAAGTAACTGTGCCCTCTTTTTTACAGTACAAAACTTACAAAATCCATAAAGGTCCAGGCGACTTTTATTCTTTTGTGTTCAATGACACCATGGGCTTTGAGAAAGAAACCAACACTGGTGTTCTTGAGGAAGACATCAAACTGGTTCTGGAAGGACATGTGGAAGACGATTACAAGGTAAAACTCTGACATCATTTAAAAGTGCCCTGTTTTCTTTCTGGATTCAGGGAATTGTGTGTATCTGAAGTTTAAACTGATGAAATGAATGCATTTCCCTCCTCTTTCTCTTACTGCTGCAGTAAGCACTTTTCTTCTCTCCTGTCTTTGCTTTGCTGCATTTCTGATGCAGTACTGCCACCTAGAGACACTACGCCACACTGTTGAGAAACTATTATTACAAGTCAGAAACTCTGCAGGGAACATAGTGCAATTTTATATTTCCATATTTCCATTGCTTTCTAGTTCTCTCCCAGCCAGAAACTGACAGAGGGTGATAAAGGTTACAGGTCATCTCCCACTCTGGACGACAAAGTTCACGTTCTGGTCTGTGTGCTTCCTGCCGACAAAGTATCCTTAACAAGTGATGAAGTTGTGCAGAAGATGAGAGAAGTCAGAGAGACAGCCAGAGACATGGGTATGAGCAGACATCACAGTGGTTATTACTCTGTGTGGAATAATGATGTCATATTGGCCTTTATGAGCTCCAAAATAAAAGCTTATAGTACTGATTAGGTTTCTGTCTCAACAGGAATTCCCCAACTGGCTGTTCTCACCAAAGTGGATGAAACCTGTCCTGAAACGAAGAAAAATATAAAGGATGTCTATAAGAGCAAGTACCTGAAGGAACAGGTAGGTTTCTATTGGTGATATTTTTAGAAGCCTTTTTAGAATTATAATGAACAAATAAAATTTCTAATTTCAATTTTCAGTGTTTATGCACCCCTTTTATTAAATTATCAACTAAAATGTCTCTTTCTTTAAAACTCAGGTCGACACATTCAGCAAGTTACTGGGTCTTCCACAGAACTGCGTCTTCCTCTTGAAGAACTATGGTCCAGATGCCAACATGAATGATGACAATGATGAGGTGATACTGAACGCACTGAGACAGATGATAGACTTGGGAGACGACTTCCTCAACGACCTGTAGACCTGAATACTGCTGAAGAAGACTTTGTACAAATCTTTGTACGAAAACAGTTTTATTGAGGAATAGTTGCAGTGTGGTTGTATGAGGTTTCTGTTATCCATTATTGTATTATCAACTGGAGAAGCAGGCAGGAGTAACGTTATCAACATTGAAGCTTCATTTACAATATATATGCTAACTATAGCTACGTTTAAAATATTTTCTCCGCTTGACAATGCCTCTAATGCAGTCATATCTATATGCCCGCTTTAAACCTTCCAGACTCCTTTTCCAAAAAATAAATTTTAGCTCACATGACACGGGAGCTGCTGGTCTCTCGATGCATCACCCAGTTTATTTGTGTGAGTTAAGTGATTTAAAACAGTTCGGAAAGAGCAAAACTAACCAACAAACTAACTAAACTAAAATCTGCATTTTGTCAATGGAGTCTGGTATGTTTTAAGAGATTACCCTATAGATAATGGCCTCAGTTCCCCATCAGAAAGCTTTATGACAGCAAGGAGACATTATGAGTATAGCGTACACTTAAACTGATTTTCAGGCCTTTATTTGGGTGTCTAAAATGTGTCATGCGACCATGTAATGTTAACAACTGAATCAATTATTCACTATATATGCTTGTGTGCGTAACATGAGGCCACTCATTGAGCTCGTCCTTCCATCCCTGGACCCCAGCATGTCAGTGTCTGATAGTTTGGTCGTGTCTGTTTGACCTCCGACTGAATAAAAGGACGTTGAACTCTGCCTCAGTCTGCCTCTGCTTTGTGAGTCCAGTCTGTCTTGGTGCCCGATATAGCCTACATGAATATCAGGTCCTCTATTAATACATTGCCAACTTTTCCACTGTGGAGGTTTTGATAAGGCTCTTTTGTAAGAGTAGTTACGCCATTCAACCTGAGAAGCAACACAAAGTAGCCAGTTAGGATGTTTGTTTTTTTGTCTTAAAATAGACCTAATAAACATTTTAATTATTTTTGTGTGTGTGTGTGTGTGTGGGGGGGGGGGGGGGGGGGGGGGGGGGGTTGCCTATTGCCATGTGTGGAAATTATCAGCAAATAAGACATAAAGTTGACTATAATAGTAGATTATGGCCTACAGGGTATAGTCTTAGCCTGAACTTTACTTTACTGCAACCAACATCAAATATATCTTTGTTAAATTGTAAAGATCAAAACAAAATTATGATGAATGGTATGCTTTATAACATTATATAAATATATATATATATATATATATACATAAACACACACTACCAACATCTCATGCTGCCATGCTGATTCCATAATGGTTCATTGTTGCCTCAGGGCAACAGTTGCATTTGAACAAGTTTCCATTATTTAGTTAGAAAATAAATTGCATGAAAATATCAAAAATGAAGGTTTACTCACCTATCAGTAGGAATATATTTTTTTCCAGATGGAAATGGGCCAGAAAATGACGTTTTGAGTGAATTTTCGTGGCGCAAAATGGCAAAGTTGTTTCCTTTGGAAAGGTCTGCAAAATAGGGCTTCAATATGGCCTCCTGGAGGTCATGTGACAAATGAAAGCATTGCTGTTGGTTCCCTATACTCTTCCCTCTTTTTTAAAGTATTGCATCACTCAAAAACATGCATTGTAGAACTTTGAGGCCAAAAATGGGGCAACACCTTACCATGGAGGGTTAAAATGTCCTCTAT
Organism: Centropristis striata; assembly: GCF_030273125.1. Taxonomy (NCBI): domain Eukaryota; kingdom Metazoa; phylum Chordata; class Actinopteri; order Perciformes; family Serranidae; genus Centropristis; species Centropristis striata. Next base: position 35,994,894 of record NC_081529.1, read on the forward strand.
GCAGACCACTACAACGTCTGCAACTCCATAAAATGCTTACTTTTCATAAGGTACCACACCATCCAGCACACACACATTGAACATTGATATTCGCTGGAAACTATTTGAATATTATTGGATAATCAAACCTTGTAGCCACTTTAAAACTCCTAAAGATAAGTAGGCTAAATAGACTTCCAGATGAGATGAGTCAGGGTGTAAATCCAGAGTGAATTGGGTTAGCGACCAGGTGTAGGCCCAGTGGTGTAGTCTAGTTTTTTGCAGTAGGTATACTGTTTAAACTCGTACTCGCCCGTCCCACAACAACACATCTGACAACAACAACCATCTTGGAGCAACACCTCATAAGCACCATCACCACCTTGTGTCTGATGCTGCTTCCTAACATGTTGATAACAGACCCAGTCTGTCACAATTAATGTGATTCAGATTCAGATGTTTTTTAGTTCAAGAATAAAAAACATCTGAATCTGAATCACATTCACTAATGCATAACTTTCATTATACATCTTGAGAGCATTCTGAAAGACTGGGTATGGTATCAACATGTTAGGAGGCAGCATCAGACACAAGGATGCAATGAGACTGGACCATAGACTGTATATAAATAATGGACGTGGTCACCGTGACGTCACCCATTGGTTTGTGGACTGCCCATTGGAAGCATTGAGTTCAGCGTTACACTCCATCTTGCGTCGCCATCTTGTTTCCGATACAGGAAGCAGACCATATCTGGACTGTGGAGGAGGAGAGGGATCTGATCACTGAATACAGCCTCTCTACACCTCAACCTGACTGAGAGAAGCTGCTGCTAATTCATGTTAGCATTAATTGGAGCATTAACTGGGATGTTAGTTTTGCCTAGCAAAAAACAAAAACAAAATGTATCTTTCTTACCTCAGAAAACTGAGCAGTGACTCCTTGGAGTGTCTGTTAGTCCAACCAAACACTGAACAAGACATTTAATGAACAAAACGTTCAAATAAACTGTCATTAAGTGAAAATACAGTGTGAAAGGGTCAAAGTTATGAGAGCAAATCGGTAAACGTCCTCTTTTCTATCTATATAACGTTATATATAATTTTATTGACACGTTGCCGTGGATACGCATTGCTCTGTTTCTCTCCTGATGACTGTTCGCCCTGTTAGCCACCTGTCAATCAAAGGTAGCCCCGCCCCAAATCATACGTTTCTTTATCTTCGATTTTCTTCCAAATGGGGCCATTATTTACACTATAAACATCAGATTGTCTTGAAAGAGATTTTTTACTAGTGATTGAAACCATAGTGTTGTCCTGTAAAATCGGACCTCCGAGCAGCTGTTTTTCAACCCTGTCTGGCTGCTCCATGACCTAGTGGAAACATGTTGACTGAAAAATGTTATGTGAGGTGTTTGCTCACATTTAGCTCTCAAAGTGGACAAGATGATCACATTGTACTGTAAAATGTACAAAATTTTCTCCCGGGGGCCCCCCAGACGGTTATTTTCATTATTTGCTAATACTCAGGGTCAAGAGATCTTTTTTTGTATCTGGCAACTTTTGAGATTTACATAAAAATTTGACTAAAAGTCAACTTTATTAGAGTGTAAGTGCACCGTTACAAATGACAATGGGGCAATATAGACATATTACAGAAATACGCAGCGACAGAGGTTTATGAAATAAAAGTACTTAGAGTTATAAACTCAAACAAGTTCAGTAAATATTTTACATTTGGAGCACGGACTTAGAAGTTTTCACAGCTTTTTGGTTGAAGGAGGTAAACAATGTTTTAAAGTAAGTTTTAATCCAAAAGAAGAGGAATCTCTCAGAGTCAGAAAGTGAAATGCTGACGTCCAACAGCAACAACACAACAAACTGGTTTTGTTTGGCAGCATAAAAAGTGAAAAAGAAGGAAATCAGTGCTGCTGTCAGCAGAGTAGCGGACTATTAAACTCCCGGCGAGGTTTGAGTAATTCATTTATACATCGTGATATATAAAGCCTAATAATCCATATAATATCCGAATATTGCTATTATTAGAGCAATATTGGAGCAGACTGAGATCTGATCATACCCTCCGCTCACGTCCAAATTGAAATGATCTTACGCCCACTTTACGCTCACTTTCTGACATATGCTTGTTTGATAAATGAGGGCCAATGTGAGGAGCTCAGACATCCAGAGGGAGCTCGGAGTAGAGCTGCTGCTCCTTCGAGTCAAAAGGAGTCAGCTGAGGTGGTTTGGGCATCTGGTAAGGATCCTCCCGGGCGCCTCCCGTTAGAGGAGTTCCGGGCACGTCCAACTGGTAGGAGGCCCCGGGGAAGACCCAGAACACGGTGGAGGGATTATATCTCTCTCCTGGCCTGGGAACGCCTCGGGGTCCCCCAGGAGGAGCTGGACGTTGTGGCTGGGGAGAGGGGCGCCTGGAATGCCCTGCTTAGCCTGCTGCCCCCGTGACCCGGCCCCGGATAAGTGGACGACAATGGATGGATGGATAATTCACCAGCACTACTAATAAAATATTAAAAGGACATTGCATGGAAGTGCACCACGGAGATATCTGCAGCCACACCTTGCAGGAACTAATAGATAAAGCATTTTTTTGGCTTTGCTTTTGTATCAAATGACTGCACATGCTAGTACATCAGTACAGAATATTGGATGCACTTATTCAGCACTTATCAGCCCATCACTGAGTCAAATCCAGTGGTCATTAAGAGTTTAAATCAGATCAGCAAAAAGCATGGCTTTTATTTAGTCATGTGGTTTACTGTAAATGGGAAAAGGAAACAGGAGCGGGCGGAGAGGATATAAAAACCCTCCCTCCTTTTCAACATTGCAGTGTCACTCTGTCCAGAGCAACATAAGCAACGGTAAGGATTTTCTATTATGGCTGTCCTCAGATGTGGTATTAATATTAACATACTATAGTGATTGTGACTTGTTCGTTTTAGTGAAATAATGAGTGTGTTTACTGCCTGAATACATCCAAATCAGTTCAAGTTAAAAGTAAATAATTTAAACCAAATACATTCTCCTCATGCTTGTTTAGTGAATTGGAGCTATACTGTTATGGATAGGGATGAGTACTGTTCACATTTGAACCGATACGGTACCGATACCCGGTACCTGGGAATCGGTATCGGTACTCAACGGTACCAATTTTCGGTACTTTTGCGTTTGAAAATATAAACTTTAAAAAATACATCAAAACAATATAAAATCCAGGATGAGCAGTGCTTTATTGTTGAGTGAACGTGCATTTTGTAACATGAAGGTTGGAGTGTTATCAAAGAATGCAGAGGAGCTCTCAGGTGGCAAGTGCACGGAGAAAAAAAAAAAAAAAAAAGGTTGCAAGTGCACGTGTGATTTGTTGTGATGACGTCGTAGCTGTGCGGCGCAGCACCGGTCAGACAGTATTGTGGGCATAGCATGGTTGAAATAAACAAAGTTGAGTCGGGCTGCTCTGTGAACATATCGAGGATGATGCAGGAGTCTGAGGGATTTAATTTCAGCGAGGCAGTTTGGAATAAAGTGGCAGGTAATATTCCTGAGTTGAAGATCGGAGTTTTAGCGGAGGACCAGAGATGAAGCAGCTAGCTGCTAGCTGCTAATGACCGGTCTATAGAAGAATGGAGAGAGCAAACGGAGTAAGGAAGGTCCAATCTGGAGGCAGACGAAGGCCAAGCCCGGGTAGAGACATTGGAGAGATAGCAGCTGGCGGCTAGCGGCTAGCAGCTGGCGGCTAGCAGGCCTAGAGCCGGCTGTTCGTCTCTGCGCCGGGTTGGAAGAGGGCAGCAGCTAGTGGCTAGTGGCCGCGGTGAGCAGACAGGACCAGACGAGGAGGTAAATAAAAAAATAGTGCGATCGTCAGCACGCTTGTTAATCAAGACGCCAAATGAAAACAGGTTGAAATCAATGATCAGTTTACAGGTAACGCCGTTTAGGTACCGAAACATGGTACCGTTTGATTTTACTTGAATAGGTACTCGGTAGTACCGACGGAATTCGGTCGGTACCTATAAAAGTACCGAATTCGGTACCCATCCCTAGTTGTGGAGGACAATTAATGTTACAATTAAACTTGGATTCATTTATTATCTGTCTCTTTCATTGTTTTGTTTACTGTAGAGCTTTTTTTCTCCGTCTGTTTTCTTTGGACTATACCATGTTCAGGGTGAATACAACAGGGACACAGTCAAAGCACCTGTTAATAATTTATTGCAATTATTTCAACACTGAGTGTAGTCCTTGATTGCCTCATCTTCTGAACACTGAAAGAAAAAAAAATAATGAAAGATGCTGAAGGACACTCTGGTGTCCTTCAGCATCTTTCATTTAAAAAAAAAAAATATATATATAAGATTAAATGATGTATGTATGAAATACAATATGTAATATAGGAAACATTCTCTGTTAATTACTAAGATATGAATTTCCAACAGGAGAAATTCTTCAGATTCGATAAATTCCTGCATATGTAACATGTTAATGTCTTACTTTTCAGCAATGGGAGGAGAGCAGTCAAAACCTCCACCTCGAACTTGGCCTCGACCTCGAACTCCAACTCCACCTCCACCTCGACCTCCTCGTAAGATGTTCCAAATGTTGTCAAAGTTCATGGAAAAATAATGCACAATGTTAGTTTTAAAATATAGATTTGACTAACTGTATGTCAACATGTGTTATATGTTCTTCAGCACTTTTAGATCAGCCATGGAGGAATCTATCATGGTGAGTATGAGCACACATGAAGTCAGTGTGGTGAATCACAATGTTCCTACTGTGTAGTGTACTGTAATAAAATACAGTATCATATTAATGCAGTATTTTTAACTCATATTAATCTGTCATGTAACAGGGACAAGCAGAAAGACCTCACTTTTGTGAAAAACTACAAACCTCAAAACAAAGAAGTCAAACATGTCAGGATTCTGCTTCATGGACCAATCGGTGCCGGCAAGTCCAGTTTCATCAACTCTGTGGACAGTGTCTTAAAAGGCAGAATTGCCAGTCGAGCTCCAACAGATGCAACAACTGGGAGAAGCTTCACCAGAGAGGTATGAATACCTTTTGATTGCTGTCATACAAAAATATTTAGAAAATATTGAAATACTTAAAGAACTACATGCAGTTAAAAACGTATCAAAACCTTAACTAAAGCGGGCAAAACAGCAGAATGGATTGATGACCACATTTATGCAGTTTCTATGATAATATACAGTTAAACAAATCTGCATTAGTAAGTTAGTAAAAACCCCTGGACTTTATTTATTTATTTATTTTCAACTCTGGCTTAAAGTCGAGCTAGAAATAGATTCTAGGGTTTAATCTGATGCCCCCATAGAGGAATTGTAAGAACTGGATCCCTGACTGAAAGATGGGGTCCATTGTGTAAAAGTTGCTACAGGTTGCATAAACCAAAAGGTTTTTTCGGTTCCTGTCTTACTTCTGTGTTGTTCTGTCACTAAACATGCAGCTTAGTGTCACACATCCATGATCAATACACCAGACAAATCTCAGGGTTCCAAATTAACAGAAATTAAAATTAAGTGATTGTAGATATTTGTGTTTTAAGAATTGCCTGTCTGGGATTTACCAAGATGATGTAAGTAACTGTGCCCTCTGTTTTACAGTACAAAACTTACAAAATCCATAAAGGTCCAGGCAACTTTTATTCTTTTGTGTTCAATGACATCATGGGCTTTGAGAAAGAAACCAACACTGGTGTTCTTGTGAAAGACGTCAAACTGGCCCTGAGAGGACATGTGGAAGACGGTTACAAGGTAAAACTCTGACATCATTTAAAGGTGCCCTGTTTTCTGTCTGGATTCAGGGTATTGTGTGTATCTGAAGTTTAAACTGATGAAATGAATGCATTTCCCTCCTCTTTCTCTTACTGCTGCAGTAAGCACTTTTCTTCTCTCCTGCCTTTGCATTGCTGCATTTCTGATGCAGTACTGCCACCTAGAGACACTACGCCACACTGTTGAGAAACTATTATTACGAGTCAGAAACTCTGCAGGGAACATAGTGCAATTTCATATTTCCATATTTCCATTGCTTTGTAGTTCTGTCCCAGCCAGAAACTGATGAAGGATGATAAAGGTTACAACTCATCTCCCACTCTGGACGACAAAGTTCACGTTCTGGTTTGTGTGCTTCCTGCCGACAAAGTATCCTTAACAAGTGATGAAGTTGTGCAGAAGATGAGAGAAGTCAGAGAGACAGCCAGAGACATGGGTATGAGCAGACATCACAGTGGTTATTACTCTGTGTGGAATAATGATGTCATATTGATCTTCATGAGGTCCAAAATAAAAGCTTATAGTACTGATTAGGTTTCTGTCTCAACAGGAATTCCACAACTGGCTGTTCTCACCAAAGTGGATGAAACCTGTCCTGAAACGAAGAAAAATATAAAGAATGTCTATAAGAGCAAGTACCTGAAGAAACAGGTAGGTTTCTATTGGTGATATTTTTAGAAGCATTTTTAGAATTATAATGAACAAATACAATTTCTAATTTCAATTTTCAGTGTTTATGCACCCCTTTTATGAAATGATCAACTAAAATGTCTCTTACTTTAAAACTCAGGTCGACACATTCAGCAAGTTGCTGGGTCTTCCACAGAACTGCGTCTTCCTCTTGAAGAACTACGGTCCAGATGCCAACATGAATGATGACAATGATGTGGTGATACTGAACACACTGAGACAGATGATAGACTTGGGAGACGACTTCCTCAACGACCTGTAGACCTGAATACTGCTGAAGAAGACTTTGTACAAATCTTTGTACGAAAACAGTTTTATTGAGGAATAGTTGCAGTGTGGTTGTATGAGGTTTCTATTATCCATTATTGTATTATCAACTGGAGAAGCAGGCAGGAGTAACGTTATCAACATTGAAGCTTCATTTACAATATATATGCTAGCTATAGCTACGTTTAAAATATTTTCTCCGCTTGACAATGCCTCTAATGCAGTCATATCTATATATGCCCGCTTTAAACCTTCCAGACTCCTTTTCCAAAAAATATATTTTAGCTCACGACACGGGAGCTGCTGGTCTCTCGATGCATCACCCAGTTTATTTGTGTGAGTTAAGTGATTTAAAACAGTTCGGAAAGAGCAAAACTAACCAACAAACTAACTAAACTAAAATCTGCATTTTGTCAATGGAGTCTGGTATGTTTTAAGAGATTACCCTATAGATAATGGCCTCAGTTCCCCATCAGAAAGCTTTATGACAGCAAGGAGACATTATGAGTATAGCGTACACTTAAACTGATGTTCAGGCCTTTATTTGGGTGTCTAAAATGTGTCATGCGACCATGTAATGTTAACAACTGAATCAATTATTCTATATAATATATAATATATATATATACAACATTCTATATTATATTTTTACATGTTGGATTTTTCTTGTTAATAAAAATATTTCTGCTAAATTTTGGGGTGTTTGTTTTTATCCTTGTGGTATCGAAAATGGTATCGAGTATCGAATATTTTTCTGAGTATCGGTATCGAGTTGAAAATTTTAGTATCGTGACAACCCTAATAATAACATCAATATTGTACATTCAGAGCAGTTGAAATTAAATTAAATACAAAAATAAATAGACAAAAATAAAATACATATAAAACAGTCTAAATGTTCTTTTCAATAAGGGGGATTCAAATTAGTTTTAAGTGTTCATTTCAGTGGGAGAATTTTTCAAGATATATAATTTTTGTGCCTTTGTTATTGTTAGAATATTTAGAGATTTTAAGTATAATTTGAATTCATTCATGAAGACAATAAATTTGAGGGATGATTTCATAACTCTATTCTTGTGGATGAAAAATTTAGCTAAACAAAGGATAACGTTGCAACAGAGTTCATCTTTTTTTTTTGCAAAAGCATACTGAAAGTGACATCGTCTCTAGAAATAGCAGCTGGAAATAATATGATTTTTTGTTTGGTTTCAATGTCATTTTCACAGAATGTGCATAAATTGTCAATAATTCTTTAGAGGGATTTAATGAATTAATCAACATGTGAAAACTGTCACAAAATGATGTTGTTACTTATGCTCGCACAGCATCAAGTGGAATCAGCGGAGTAAAAATATGGAATGGGATATGTGAAGAATTAAAACAATGTTCAAACATTAAACACTTCAAAATCAAACATAAAGAGCATGTCTTCACACTGTATGGGTGATTGTCATTAAGCCAGTCTAAGTTCTGTCTGTGAAGATTATAAGGACATACTTTATTAAACTAAATATATTTCACTGTTATATTAATGAACAATGTAGCCATAATGAGGCACAATTCATTGTTTTGTGCTAAAATAATATTTTCAGTATTTTTGAACATATTTTTGATTCACAAATTCATTACCGTAATGCGTCCAGATAAAAATGTCATGGTTTCCCCCACACTCATATACAATAAATATTTAATAAACTTTATAAACATAAATATACATTTGTTTAAAAATGTATAATTCAACAGAATATAATAAAATACAATGTTTTTTAACAATGAATAAAGACCAAGGGGGCCGCTGGAGGCAGTCTCAAAATCACCAAAAAAAGACACAAAATTACAAAAAAAAGACAAAATCACCAAAAAAAGACACAGAATTATTAAAGAAAGACACACAATTACAAAAAAAGACACAAAATCACCAAAAAAGGACAGAATTATTAAAGAAAGACACAAAATTACCAAAAAAAGACACAAATTTACCAAAAAAAGTAAGTAAAGGGACCTTCCACACACAACACGGTAAAGTGCCATTCATATAAAACTATAAACTTTCATATAAAGGTGGGGGCCACAATATATCGTCACGAGGGCCGCAAGTTTGAGACCCCTGCTGTAGACACTTAAATATGTTTTTGAACAAACAGCAGCACCATGTAATTCATGTGGTTATGACATACAGCAGCAGTTATACCAGTAATAAGGATTTTTAATAACCACGTTTTTAAGGATCCAACAATCCTTGATTCAATTAATATCTATTAATCAAGGACTTGACACACATTTACTGATGTATATTCATATTTATATTTCATGAGTCCAGTATGGGTAATTTACAGTGTACTGTTTATTTTCTTAACGTGAAATCCTGAGCCTCTCCTGTCACCGAGGGGCAGTGTTGTCTAACTGGACCCTGAATATTTTCCTCTCCTCAGAGAAAGCAGCAGGTAGCAGCGGGCCAGAGGGAGGTGGTGCTCTAACTCTGAGCTACACCAGTCTCACTGCACACATATTCTCCCTCCGGTTGTTATGGATAAATGTGGAGCGTCTGTTGATCATTTCGACTTCAACACGTGTGCTTTAACATCTGTGCTGCTCTGCTGGAGGCTGTGAGCTCTGCGCGCTGCGACCGATCCGTTCTGGAGCCGCCAGCAGTGCGCTTCATCTGGACACACGATCTGCAGGACTGGCCGCGTCGTTTTCTGCAACTTTGCTACGTTTTTTTTTAGTTTAACACCAGGGTTTCTTCCTCTGACGTGCATTTGGAGCTGTTCACACTGTTTGACATGGGGGGCAGAGAGCAGGTATGCTGTCGCTCCGTGGAAGTTTAGCCCTGCGCCCGCAAACCTAAACTCTCACATTTTGCATTTTTATTGTTGTGCTTTAACTGAACACTGCGGGAGGTTTTTTTTTTTTTATATAACGCCAGAGGGAAATGGCCAACGAGAGGAAACCACGGCTTTGTGTCATGGCAAAAGCGGAGAACGGGTATGGATTTCATTTGCATGGCGAGAAAGGAAAGAGCGGACAGTACATCCGCAAAGTGGAGCCTGGATCTCCTGCAGAAGCGTCGGGGCTGCGCGCAGGGGACCGAGTGGTGGCGGTGAACGGGGTCAACGTGGAGAAGGAGACGCACCACCAGGCAAGTAGATGATCTGGAGTCATACCTGTGGCTTCACCTCCTGGTGCAGGAGGAGCAGGAGCTGGCTGGTGTGGAGCCTCCATCTGCTCTAAAACTTTTCTACTTTCCACTAGGGTTGTCACCAGGGGCGATCCTAGGGTCAGAGCCTTAGGGGTGCCACCACCCACCCTCAATCAACATCATTAGATTAGATTAGATTAGATTAGATTGAACTTTATTGTCACTGAACAAAGTAACAGCTACTTGGACAACAAAATGCAAAATATAGGCCACCTACAGTAACGCCAATAACTTAGGATAGGAGTATGAGTTGTTACTGTTTTGCTCGCTACTATTCACTACACTGAAAAAAAGCAGACTGGGTGTCTGTTACCTTCTCCGTAGTCTAACATGTACAAGGTACTTTTTCAAGGTTCAAGGTTCAAGGTACTTTTATTGCCATTTATGTAAAAAAAAAAACATATTGGAATTTGTTTCAGTAGTTACAGTGTGTGTGTTTTAAATAACATATAGTGCAGCTAGACAAAGACAGTGATGACACAACAGACAGATAGTGCATATGTAATGATCGAGGTATTAGTAATAATAATAATAATAATAAAGTGCAATGGGGTGGGCATCAGTCCTAGTTCAGTTCAATGGTCAATGACACTCAGATGACATTCAGTGGGGTAGGGGTAGGGGTGGGGGTAGATATAGCTTCTACTATAAACAATTATGTTTTGTGGTTGAACAATTAAAACATGTAGTTTAAGCATAAACTGCAACAATTTTAAATTTACTAGAATCACTTATGTTAAAACAACCCAATTTGCTTTGTGTTTTTATTTTCTAAACTTGACACCAGCTGGGGATATATAGGTTGAATAAATGAATAATTACTATTATGTTCATTTTCATATGATAAAGGTAATCTTTTAGGCTAAACCACTTCAACCTAACTTTGTTTTGTTGGCTCAGCACCATTAATTCATGTACTGGACCAATTTAAAAAGTAGTTGTAACTACCCCATTCAATTAAGTAACTCTTAATGATATCATACACGTTTAAATGGCCCAAGAAAATTACGTTAGTATGTTACAATTACCCTTACAAATCTAGTTGGACTGACCTCTGGTAATTAATTAACAGTAACGCAAATACATCATGTTGACCCAACATATTTACATTTTGTTCACTCAACAAAATTGTTTCTCGTTAAATTAAAGCATTTTATTTAGGTGGAAATGATTTCCATAATTTTATTACGTTCTGGGAACAAGTTTTTTTTAGTGTATATATCAATTTATTGTTGTTGTTTTCTCACCTGGTTCTTCCTGCATGCTCTCCCTTTCTCCATCTTTCTCTCTTTCCCTTGGCACTGACAATCATACACAAATATATTGTAGCAGACCATTTCCTACATAAGTAGTTTGATACAACATACAGATAGCTGGTTTATATTATCTGTTACTTTAGCTTAACACTCTTCAGAAGAAGAAAAAACAAGACAGAGATCATTATGGACTGTCCCTAGTCTCTCACCTGAATCTGTCTTTTTTCCAATTAAAGAACTTAATTTTTTTTTTTTCTTACTCCAAGTTTTAGGGGTGCTGAGCCCATTTCAACTCGATACCGATACTCAGGAAAATATTAGATTTTCGATACCACAAGCATAAAAACAAACACCCCAAAATTGAACAGAAATAGTTTTATGAACAAATAACAATAAACGCCCAATGTAACGTATATATGTCAAATCACAGATCTTTGACATTTAGGGGTAGAATTTTTTTTTAAAACATCATAAATGTGTTCTATGTGGTCCACTTGGTCTGTGGTATGTCCCCCATAATCTTCCTTTAAGGATTACTGGGTCTGGGTTCTTATGGGTTAAAAACTTGGTTATTTAAAATCCTTATGTGATCCTTATGATGTGATACAAACATTCTGGGTCAACATTCACAGCTGGATTAAACAAAAAATCTTATTATTTCCAGCTGCTATTTCTAGAGACGATGTCACTTTCACTACGCTTTTGCAAAACAAAAATGATGAACTATGTTGCAACGTTATCCTTTATTTAGCAAAATTTTTCATCCACAAGAATAGAGTTATGAAATCATCCCCCAGATTTATTGTCTTCATGAATAAATTCAAATTATACTTAAAATTTCTAAAAATTCTAACAATAACAAAGGCACAAAAATTATATGATATCTTGAAAAATTTTCCCACTGAAATGAACACTTAAAACTAATTCGAATCCCCCTTATTGAAAACAACATTTAGAGTATTTAATTTAATATCAACTGCTCTGAATGTACAATATTGATGTTATTATTAGGGTTGTCACGATACTAAAATTTTCAACTCAATACCGATACTGAGGAAAATATTCGATACTCGATACCATTTTCGATACCACAAGGATAAAAACAAAGACCCCAAAAATTAACAGAAATATTTTTACTAACAAGAAAAATGCAACATGTCAAAATTAACAGAACCACAGGTTAAATATTTATAATAAAAACAGTTGTGCAAAAAGAAACTGCAACTATGATAACAAGAGACATTCATATAAAACTCACATTAAACTTAAATATCAAGGTGTGGGCCACAAAATATCGTCATGAGGGCCCCTATTGGCCCGCGGGCCGCGAGTTTGAGACCCATGACTTATATCTTTTATAATTCAGACACATTTAGCGCTGTTTGGACTTGTGATTTGTATTTGAACACATATATCACTTAGATTTCAATACATTTCCAGTTGTAAAATCCCTTGTTACTCTCTAACCAGCTTCAAGAACCACTCTGCTACACAAAGCAGATAGAAAACACCTCTAAAAACCTGAGCATAGATATTAAAAAAGGACAGCTATTGACTTTTTTTTTTTAAACATACTCAACAAACAAAACAAGTAAAGTACTCCCATCGTTCACTTAAAAGAGCCCACTCTTTGAACCGACTCGTGTGGTGGTGAGATAGAGACAGCAGGCTCACATTATCATTTTCCCATGCTCACACACACACACACACACACACACACACACACACACAGAAGAACATCAGCAGCAACAACCTCAGTGTATATTAGGTTTCTCTGTAACCTTGTTGCAGCAGAGATAAAAAAAACAAACCTATTGATTATTGTGTTTGAGGAATAGAAGAAGAACAATGGTGCTTTTCATTTTGGTCACTATGAAGCATAGCAGAGTCTATTAACGTGTCAGATGTTTGCCTACGTCTTCATTTTTAGAGAGCCCGGTCATGTCACCCAATGTCTTGTTTTGGGGCAGAATCAGAACCAAAGATATTACATTTTATTCAAGTATCTTCTTTGTCTTGTATCTTACTTAAATCGATTAGTCTTTTTATTTTGTTGTGTTTTACAGTTTATTTCCAAGAAACATACGAGCACATCTCTGGTGCCCATAAGCTTTAAAGTGTTGCTTTTGCATGATTTTTTGAAGAGACAAACGATTCAATTAATCGATTATTAGACAAAATTGTATGTTAGTCGCCTAAGAATTTCTTTAGAAGAGGACAATACAGTTTATCTGCCATCGTACAGTACATAAAGTCTGATATTTTGGTCAATGTTTCCATATTTCTACCAGCATTTTGACCAGCTCTGTCCACCCACACGTCTTCGAAAAGTGTGAATGTGTTAAATACTTTGCAGAGATGTTGTAGCGCTGCCATGATGCTTTTAGAGAGACCGGCTCTATTTTTCAATAGCTTCTGTCTGTAGTGGTGCTCTGCCACCAGATTGTGGAGTTCACTTGTCTTACATTTACATTTAGTCATTTAGCAGACGCTTTTATCCAAAGTGACTTACAGAAAAAAGGGGAACAATCAAGGTCTAGTGCAATAAGAGCCGTTAGTGCAGCAATAAGGTCTAGTGAGAATTCTCTGAAGGTCTTCAGGAGGTTTTTAAGGGTAGAGAGGGACGTTCCTGCTCTGGTAGGAACTGGTAGTGGTTCCACCAACAGGGAACAAGAAATACAGAGTCTGGATTGTCCACGGGGGAAAGAGCCAGGCGCCGTTCATTGGAAGAGCTCAGCGGCGGTGAGGTAGTGTATGTCTGAATCAGGGCGTTCAGGTAGGAGGTCAGGACCAGAGACAACTTAGTAGGCAGCATTTGAGATCTGAATCTGATGCTGCAGCAGGGAGCCAGAGGAGCTGATGAGCAGCGGTGTGACATGGAGATTTCTGGCTGGTTGTAGACCAGGACCGCCACGTTCTGGATCATCTTAAGTGGTTTTATTGTAGTCAAGTTTAGAGATGAAGACAGCTTGTGTCAAGAGTTGAGTGGCATGTTGAGTTAGATAAGGTCTGATTTTTCTCATGTTGTAAAGTGCAAAGCGGCATGACTGGGTAACTGAGGTGACGTGTCTTGCATTGACTAGTATGTTCTTCCATTTCTCTTTCAAACAAAAAGGCCAGTAAATAACCGTTGTTAGCGATTAATACTAGCAATGGTCTGCATTATGACCTTTAGTAAAATGCTGCTTAGTGGTGTATCTGGCGGGGTATGGAACACACATTTTATGTGCCAGGCACAGCACACAGAAATAAGGAGTATCAACAGAAAGGACATACTGATAATGCTTTGCACATCGCCACATTATTTGAGGGCAAGCAGATAAAAAACTGAAGCACTCTTTGTGCTCCAATTCAAGGCCACGGGCCCAGGTGGAGACAGGCACTGACCAGGTGGAGATAGGCACTGACCAGGTGGAGGTAGGCATTGACCAGGTGGAGACAGGCACTGAACAGGTAGAGACAGGCACTGACCAGGTGGAGGTAGACACTGACCAGGTGGAGACAGGCACTGACCAGATGGAGACAGGCACTGACCAGGTAGAGACAGGCACTGACCAGGTAGAGACAGGCACTGACCAGATACAAAAGTGTGCTGTTAGCTTTTCCCTTCCACAGGGCGGTGACCGGAAGCTGAAGCACCAAGAGGCTAGGACTAGCCTTTGTGCTAACGTAATGGGCAGGCCGAGTCTAAACCATGGTGCTGCTCCAACTGTTTTTGACCAATCAGATAGTCGCACATTCACATTATAAAACTCTGTGTAAAAGTAAGTTAGGCATCCTTTTCTGGGAGGTGGTTACAGCCAACTACTTTCTGAACAGAGGAGGTCCATGTACATGCTCACTCTTTCAATATTGTCTTAAATAAATAGTCAAAAGGATTTTACTGTCCTCTCATCTGTTCTGCAAAAAAACTAACTCTAACTCCGTCCTGTCTCCTCCTCCAGGTGGTGCAGCGGATCAAAGCCATGGACAATGAGACCAGGTTGCTGGTGGTGGACAATGAGACACATGAGAGTCTGCGTAGCCTCCGCCTCACGGCCACGGAGGAGATGGCCGTCTTGGGGACGGGGCCTCCTTCCTCCTCCTCCTCTCCCCAAGCCTCCCCATCCCCTGCGTCGTCTTCGGTCCCGTCGTCTCCGAGCAAGAAGCGGGAGAACGGCTCTGTGTCCAAGCAGCCGGTCGCACTGAGCAGCCAGGTGCAGAAACCCACCCGGAGGTCTCCGTCAAAGGCTGCAAAGAAGGTAAGCACTGCAGGACATGATGGGTCTGGCTCTAGACCGGCTTCTGGTGGTTCAAAATTGAGTGTTAATAGCATTTGACCTAATGGTGTGTGATTTCTAAGCATGGATGGATGACTAGATGGGCCGGCCTGGATCAGCCTTCAGCTGAAGGTTGTATAAAATAGTCTGGGAACATCAAACCACCAGGCTGACAGAGCTCAGGGTTAACCCTTTATCGGGCGAAGAACCGTATTTGGTAACTTAAGCGGATATCCAAAATGAGGTCCCCATGTCTCTCTGTTTGGTCGTAGAACCACATGGATTTCTTCCAGCTAATCAGCAAAGATCAGACTACGTCACAGACGGTGACACCATGACATCTGACCAATCAGTATGATAGATGACAGATTTGGAAAAAAATCTGCAAGAAACAGTTGTACAAAGAGTTATTCTTCAATGACTTGTATGAGCAGAACTTGACTATGACGGCATATATGGGCCAAGTATGAATAAGACTAAAAATACAAAGGGGGGGTGGGGGGGTTTAAGCTTCAGCCTAAAAACACACGTTTTCTTAGACACTCAAACAAAACGTTCTTTGAGATTTGTCAACTTCCAAACACAAGAAGTAAAAATACTAAACGCATTAGCAAACAGATTGCAGATAGTGAGTCATCCCTTTGAACAGATTCTCCTCAGCTCAGACAAGCTTTCACCCCAGACTTGGTCTTTTACTGCGTTGCCAGTTTCAGATTAGATTAGTAGATGTCATGCAAGTTTCTGTCCTGTTCTGCAGCCTCCATGCATGTTTGTCTGTTCATGTGTGTGTGTGTGTGTGTGTGTGTGTGTGTGTGTGTGTGTGTCCCGGGGGAACAGCATGGCGAGCTGAACGCGCTCCAGATGTTGCGTTAAAGGGTGAAAAAGGGCGAGCGAGGTCAGAGGGCGGGAGAAGTCAGAAGTTAGGAATCTGGCAACGGACAACGCAGTGACTCTGCAGAACAGGAAGTGCACAAAAAACGTAAAAGATATATTCTAAAGACGGCCAGTTGGGAGATTCCCTGAATGCCTTTTGTATCACAGATATTGGATTTATTGTGAAATGATATTCCAGCAGGAATGTTGTTTTACAGGCCGTTCACTTCTCATCTTCCTCTGTTTATTTACGCTCTCACAGCGGGTTGCATAATGCTCAATAGTCATTTGATACATTTTTATGTTTCGTAATTTACTGTTTTATTATTCCATGTCCACATGGAAAACAGGATGTGTTTCCGTCCGCTCTGTCTCTCCCGGAACGCAAAAGAGATCTGCTGGGCTTTGGTTTCACATGGCCCCTATCAGCGAGACGGGGCCGCTTTCTGCATTTACACAAACATGTGTTTTCACTTAGCCCTGCCCATATGTGAGCAGCACTCAGCTCTGTTTCTACAAGAGCAGTGACAGGGCCAATCAGTTAAATCTGAAATGTGTGTGTCTTTGTTCAGCTCTGGGGAGAAACTAAGCTGAGGCTCAGGACCTTCGTAAAGGTCTCCTGTTTCTCTCTTTCTCTTCATAGACTCGAATGGAAGGAAAGTTTAGCAGGATGAGCCAAAAGGCTTCAGCAGTGGTGATGAAAAGCTGGAAAATTGGAGACAACATATTTACATTTTGATTGACCATAAAGAACCTCCTGTTGGATTATGAGACAATGGGCCTCTGAGCACAGACACCCACACTTTATAATAGGGCTGGGCGATATGGACCCAAAGTCATATCCCCATATATTAAGGCTGAATATTGATATACACTGTAAAAAAAAACAACTAAAAAAAAACTGTAAATAACCAGCAGCTGTGAAATTGGAAAAAATAAAACACACACTTCAAACAGGTTCAGCTGGCAAATTCAATAAGATTTGGCAACCTTTTCTGAAATATGTTCAAGAGAAATCAGAGCTGCATGACTCGAGTTAATTAGGACAACCACAGATTTAATTGTGCTTAGATGACAACCCGTTTAAATACCATTCAGTATGTACTTCTCTAATGTTTTTTGCTTGTTTTTTTCCCTGTAAAATTCTCTCCTTTTTATGTTTATATGTGTCCTTTTTTTTTTTTTTTTTTACAACATATTTAACTTATATTGTCTTAGATTTATTCATCTATTTATCATTATTATTATTATTATTATTATTATTAATATTATTGTTATTTATCCATCTATATATTTATTTCTTTTTACTTTAGTAGCAGTGTACAATAAATAATAACTGAATGTTACTTTACTGGCATTCAATGCACAATAAGCAAAATCTGCATGTACATTTTTGCATAAATAATTAGTATAAAAGCAGCATCATCCTGTTAAATTAGCAGTAAAGGACGGTATAATCTACAACTTTAAAATGTTTTTTTGTTTTTTTTTAATTACTACAGTTTTAGGATGTAAAATTTACAAGTTGTTCTGTAAAGATGTTGACATATGCTGACTTTTTTTTCTGTAAAAGCAACAGAATTTTTTTACAGTGTAGTTGTGGTTGGTGAAATGACTTTAGAGCCCCTAAAGCCTTTATACAGTACAGTAGGCCGGCTCAATAATCCATCCACGTCCCCTGATCGGTACCTTGATAGTCTGCAGAGAGCGGGATGTCTCTGTTTCCTGTCCCATCCCAAAGGAAGCTGATCTGCAGAGTCAGTGTTGACGCTGCACGCTGATGCAGCATTTTACATCTGGTGTGTAGTAGTCATTGGTGTATGTGGCAGGAGAGGAGCGTCATTATCACTAGAAAAGCAGAGTGGAAACAGAGTGATCAGCAGCAGAAAACATGAATCACCAAGTACACAAACAGAGCTTCAAACAACACAGATTCATTGTCTTTATGGTGTAGAAGTTGACTCAGTTGGCTGTGAGATGTTCCAGTAAGACTGCTGAGAGCAGCACATTTCTTCTTGTGTTTTTATTTTCCCGGAGAAGACGGGAGAGAAAGAATGAGGGGGAGCTGGAGAGCAGACGGTGTTTGGACGGAGGGAACCCAGTAGAAGAGTGAGAGCAGCCAATAACAACCTGGAGGATCTGTTGGAGGGAGATTCAGGAAGTGGGCCCCCCTCAGTGGGGCCGGGGGTCCCACAGGGAGCTGGTAGAGGGTTAGAGCAGCTGGTCTCAACCTTAGGCCTAGGGTTAGGGTTAGGGTTAGGGTTAGGTTTAAAGGGTTAGGGTTAGGTTTAGGGTTAGGCTTAGGGTTAGGGTTAGGGTTAGGTTTAAAGGGTTAGGGTTAGGTTTAGGGTTAGGCTTAGGGTTAGGTTTAGGGTTAGGCTTAGGGTTAGGCTTAGGCTTAGGGTTAGGTTTAGGGTTAGGCTTAGGGTTAGGGTTAGGGTTAGGTTTAGGGTTAGGCTTAGGGTTAGGGTTAGGGTTAGGGTTAGGGTTAGGGTTAGGGTTAGGGTTAAAGGGTTAGGGTTAGGGTTAGGGTTAAAGGGTTAGGGTTAGGGTTAGGGTTAAATCATTTTGGAAGTCAGCTCTGCCTCCACTGTGTTAATGTCTTTTAGTCTTTTTGGTCATTTAATGTCTTTTTTTTGTATTTTTGTGTAATTTTAGTCATTTTGTGTCTTTTTTTGGTCATTTTGTGTCTTTTTTTGGTAATTTTGTGTCTTTTTTTTTGGTCTTTTTTTTTTTTGGTAATTCTGCGTCTTTTTTGGTAATTTTGTGTATTTTTTGGTAATTTTGTGTCTTTTGGGGTAATTTTGTGTGTTTTTTGGTAATTTTGTCTTTTTTTTGGTAATTTTGTGTCTTTTTGGGTAATTTTGTCTTTTTTTGGTAATTTTGTGTCTTTTTTTAGTGATTTTGTGTCTTTTTTTAGTGATTTTGTGCCTTTCTGGTCATTTTATTACTTTTTTGGGCCATTTTGTGTCTTTTTGGTCATTTTGTGTCTTTTTTGGTCATTTTGTGCCTTTTTGGGCCATTTTGTGTCTTTTTTGGTCATTTTTATGTCTTTTTTTGGTCATCTTGTATCTGTTTTGGTCATTTTGTGGGGGGTTTTTGGTCATTTTGTGTCTTTTTTTTGGTCAATTTATGTCTTTTTTGGTCATTTTGTGTCTTTTTTTTATTTTTATTTTGTGTTTTTTTTGTGGTAATTTTGATACTACCTCCAGCGGCCCCCAGGTAATTTGAGTTTGAGACCCCTGATCTAAAGAATAGATCTTAAGTTATCAGAGAAACCAGCTGAGCAAACATTAGCTGCAGCTGACAACCTTTTGTCATTGTTTTGATTTAGACATCCCAAGTGACCGAAAATTACACATTGTACCTTTAAAGTGAGTCAGCGTTAGAAAAAATGGCCTCAAATGCCAAAGTGTGTCACCAAAGCTGAGGAATGTTTACAGTTTGTTTTCTTTATCCCGCCACTCCTCTCTGTCACACATTTCAGTCTAAAGGACACCATGTGGACTACACACAGGCTCAGCAGAAACATATATATAACAGATATAGACATGGATCTTTTTTCTGTAAACGTAATCACTTGCACATTTTTCCAATAAATTTCCACTCTGGGGGTGTGTGTGTGTTTGTGTTCCCCAGGTTACATGACACTGCCTGTATTTTTCCTCTGTTTTATGGCCTATCATCCCCAGGTTTCTCTTTTGTTTTTCTTGTGTGTGTGTGTGTGTGTGTGTGTGTGTGTGTGTGTGTGTGTGTGTGTGTGTGTGTGTGTGTGTGTTCTTGTACTCCCTACATAGTGAGGACCAGGACACGTTTTTAACCAGCAGAGTGAGGACATTTCGGCCGGTCCTCACTTCTTTAAAGGCTTTTTTGAGATTTCAGACTTTGTTTTAAGGGTTAAAGGTTACATTAGGTTCATGTTAGGGTTACCATGTATTAGGGTTAGGTTAAGGGTCTCGGGAGCAAGGTTGTTGTAGTTAATGAAAACGAAACAAAATAACGAAAACTAGAATTGAAAAAACATTTTCATTAACTGAAATAAAAATAAAAATGAGAGTTTTAAAAAACCATAACTAACTGAAACTGTATTGTGTGGTTACAAAACTAACTAAAATTACAGTGAAAATGTCCTTCGTTTTCCTCTTTGTCAACTTTTTTCATACATAATGAAGATGGATCAGACAAAGGAAATGAAGGCAAAATTGACTGTGACCTCTTTTAATCTCCCACCCAACAAATACCCCATTACTAAAAACTACAACTAATAAAAACTAAACTAAAACCAGCAAACTCACTCTAAAGACTCATTAAAACCAAAATTATTATAACCTTGCAAGGGAATTCACTGTTCCAATGAGGGTCCTCACAAAGATAGAAATACAAGAACGTGTGTGTGTGTGTGTGTGTGTGTGTGTGTGTGTGCTCTATAGGAACCAGATGATCTCTTGCCAATCCTACACATGATGTAGTGAAGTTTATTACGACACACAGTTCTGTTCACATGAAGTCTGTGTGCAGCAGCTGGTTTCATTCTGATCTGTGTCCGACTGAGAAAAACCATTATTTTATGTTTCAGAGCTCCTGGATAAAACCGTATAAAAGGTCAAACTCATCACGGACGTATCAAAGAACCAAAGACACGCTAGACAGACGTACCTTCACACTGCAAAGAAATAAATAAATAACTAGAATTAAGCAAATACATGCTGGAAACAAGTCAAATCATCTGCCAGTGCAGTAAGTAAACGTTTCTTTGTATTATTTAGGCACTAGAAAAACAATGATGGTTTAAAATAAGTCCAAATAATCTTACTTTGAGCAATTGTGGCTTGAATAGCTCGACTGTAGTAACATTAAAATAAGCCAGAAATACTTGAAACGAGCACGTTTTGGTGATATAAAATGCTTTTGAAATAACATTTAAACTACATTCAACTAAAACTCTCAACTGGAGCCAATATTTTAGGTAAAAACTCACCATATTCAACAGTTGAACAAAGACAAGTCTTTACACAATAAGATAATTAAATAAGCACATAATACTAATACTAATAATTAAATAAGCACATAATAATAATAATAATAATAATAATAATAATAAAATAAGCACATAATAATACTACTAATAATTAAATAAGCACATAATAATAATACTAATAATTTAATAAGCAGATAATAATAATAATTAAATTAGCGCATAATAATAATACTAATAATTAAATTAGCACATAATAATAATACTAATAATTAAATAAGCACATAATAATAATACTAATAATCAAATTAGCACATAATAATAATACTAATAATTAAATTAGCACATAATAATAATACTAATAATTAAATAAGCACATAATAATAATACTAATAATTAAATAAGCGCATGATAATAATACTAATAATTAAATAAGCAGATAATAATAATAATAATAATAATAATTAAATTAGCACATAATAATAATACTAATAATTAAATTAGCACATAATAATAATACTTATAATTAAATAAGCACATAATAATAATACTAATAATTAAATTAGCACATGATAATAATACTAATAATTAAATAAGCACATGTGGTCAGTAGGTAAATCAATTCAAAACTATATAATTAAGATACTATAGCTAGATAGAAGAAGAAAATACTTGTTAAGCTTCATGTTTTTTTGCAGTGTATTGTAAATGTAGCCTTGTAAAACAAAGACATTGTAACAATATTTGTTCATGTTTCCTCCCTTTTCTATTTCTCTCTCCTTCTCTCACACACACACTTTGTATCAATCCTTTGTTGTTATCTATTTCTGCTGTAGTCCCGATGCCGACTGTTACCATGGCAACCACTTTCCGTGTAGTTCCTAACAAGCCGCTGTTCCAGCAGCAGGACTGGAAAGAACAACAGCAGAAACCTCAGTGTGTGTGTGTGTGTGTGTGTGTGTGTGTGTGTGTGTGTGTGTGTGTGTTGGAGGCTCTCACCACCAACCGAGAGGGAAAACTCAGGCCAGGGAGGAAAACAATATCTCCCCCACAATGTGGTGACTTCCATAAACAAACCAGGAACATATCTGTCTCCATGTGGCTGCAGAACACATTTCATTATGATTTCTGATACTGCACTGTAAAAAAAAAGGTGTTTAGTCTAAAAGCCAGATCAAACCGTAAATCTGAGGGAAATGATCTGCTGCATGGACAGATAATTTACCTTGACAAGATTTATTAAATTAAGATTATTAAATCTAGAAATAAGCATGTTGAACACTTAAAATAAGAAATGAACTCTTAAAACAAGATACATTAAAGCTGCCAGTAGCGTCTTTTGTGTCTTTTTTGGGGTGGGTTTTTTGTCTTTTTTTTGTTGTTGTTGTTTTTTTTGTATTTTTTGATGATTGTACATCTTTTTTGTGTTTTTTGTGTATTTTTTGGGTGATTTTATGTCTTTTGTGTCTTTTTTTGTGTTTTTTTGTCTTTTTTTCTTCTTTATGCTTTTGTGTCTTTTTGGTGTTTTTTTTGTCTTTTTGTGTCGTTTTTGGTGATTTTACACCTTTTTGGTGTTTTTCTTGTTTTCTGTCTTTTTTGATGATTGTACATCTTTTTTTGTGTTTTTTGTGTCTTTTTGGTGATTTTATGTCTTTTGTATCTTTTTTGTGGCTTTTTTGGGAGGTTTTATGTCTTTTTTGGGGGTTTTTTGGTCACTTTTGTGATTTTACGTCTTTTGTTTCTTTTTTGGTCATTTTATGCCTTTTATGGTGTTTTTTTGTCTTGTATGTCTTTTTTTGGTGCTTTCATGTCTTTTGTGTCTTTTTGTGTCTTTTTTGGTCATTTTGTGTCTTTTAACATCTTATTTTGGTCACAAAATGACAAAAAAAGACAAAAAATGTACAAAAGAGATAAATGAAAGCTGCCAGCAGTGATGAACTGGCCCGAGCAGAGTGACCTGATGATTATAAGTTTCTTACCAAGATAAAAAAAACTTTAGATTTATAAGTGTTAGATAATTTAACTGGTTTTAAGAGTTAATTTCTTATTCTTAGTGTTCAACATGCTTATTTCTAGATTTAATAATCTTAATTTAATAAATCTTGTCAAGGTAAATTATCTGTCCATGCAGCAAGATCATTTCCCTCAGATTTACTGTTTTTATCTCGGTCTATATTAGAGTCAGTTGTAATCAAATGTCTTGTTTACTCCGACTAAAAAGTCCAAAATGCAACAATGTAAGAAAAACAGTGATTTCCCACATCTGAGAACTTTAAATTGAAAATCAAAATAGTTGCAGATAAATGTTGTGCTTGTGAGATAAAAAAAAAAAAAAAAAAGTTTCTGGTGAGAAAGTGACACCTGACACTTTTTTTTTATCTTGCTCTGTAATGACACACCTGAGTATGTGTGTGTGTGTGTGTGTGTGTGTGTGCTCTGACACCTCAGGTGTGTGTCAGGTAAGATGATCTGTTACGTTCTTGTCCTAGAAACATCTCTTCCTTTCTCTCTGAGACTGAGAACAGAAAGCAGTTTAAGAGACGAAAAGGTGAGAAACTGACTGAAGTTACGCCTCAATTTCACACATTTTCCTCTGATCTGGTCACAGAGACGTGAGAACAAAAGTCCTTCTGTTTTATAGAACCCACTTCCATCTCTTAGACACAATTATCTTCAAGGTGAAAGTACACAAAGCTGCTTTTCCACAAATTCACTTATATTAAATTACACAAAATCAACAAGAGAAATGTTCATTAATGGATTATAACTAGGGTTGCATATGTCTCTGTGATAAACAGGTTACCATACGATTCAGAAACGATATACTTTTATTTTAAACCGATTCGATTCGATTCCGTGAGATACAGTATATATATATATATATATATATACACACTACAGGCCAAACGTTTGGAAGCAAGATCAAGAGCAAATTAAACCTGATTATTGTATAAAGAGTCACTTATTAGAACACATGTTGACTCTAATTATCAGCTCTTTGGGTTTTTATTGCTTAGACTTTGTGTTTCCTTCTTCCCTTAATGTATAAATCTGAACTCTTGTTTCTTTTGTCAGAGATATGAACACAGTTGAGATTTATTGGCATTTTTGTATCGTGTTCGTCTCCTCCACTGTCTCCTTTTCACTTCTCTCGTCCCCTCTCTTGTCTCCTTGTCTCCTCTCGAGTCTCCTTGTCTCCTCTCCTGTCTCCTCCACTGTCTCCTTGTCTCCTCTCATTTCCTCCACTGTCTCCTCTCTCATCTTCTTGTCTCCTCTCCTGTGTCCTTGCCCCCTCTCCTTTCTCCTCCACTGTCCCCTTGTCTCCTCTCCTGTCTCCTTGTCTCCTCTCCTTGTTTCCTCTCCTCTCCTGTCTCCACGTCTCCTCTCCTGTCTCCTTGTCTCCTCTCCTTGTTTCCTCTCCTCTCTTGTCTCCTCTCCTTGGTTCCTCTCCTCTCCTGTCTCCACGTCTCCTCCACTGTCTACTTGTCTCCTGTCTCATCTCCTGTCTCCTTGTCTCCTCTCCCGTCTCCTCCACTGTCACCTCTCCTGTCTCCTTGTCTCCTCCACTGTCTACTTGTCTCCTGTCTCCTCTCCTGTCTCCTTGTCTCCTCTCTTGTCTCCTCCACTGTCTACTTGTCTCCTGTCTCCTCTCCTGTCTCCTTGTCTCCTCCACTGTCTACTTGTCTCCTGTCTCCTTGTCTCCTCTCTCATCTCCTTGTCTCGTCTCCTTGTCTCCTCTCCTGTCTCCTTGTCTCCTCTCTCGTCTCCTTGTCTCCTGTCTCCTCTCTCGTCTTCTTGTCTCGTCTCCTTGTCTCCTCTCCTGTCTCCTTGTCTCCTGTCTCCTTGTCTCCTCTCCCGTCTCCTTGCCTCCTCTCCTGTCTCCTTGTCTCCTCTCCTTCCTGTTGAACTGAAGTAGTGACTCTTCCTAGTCTCCTCCACCCTAAAACTAAGCCCTTCTTTTCTGTTGGTAACATTTATTCACCAATGGTCTGATAACATCAATGTTTACCTAAAGGTCAATGGAGGAAAATGCTTCAATTCAATAATATTTGTATGTTTACACTCTTAGAAGTGAGTGATGTGCTCAGTGACACAACAACAACAACAACAACAACAACAACTATTGGCTTCATATGGTCCTCTAGCCTAGCAGGCTTATATAAGGTTGTGTAATTCACTGTCATGGTCAGCAGTAACGGCCTGTTAGAGCCTGAACATTGGATTTATAACATGACTCAACTGTAATCGTGTTGTGCTGGAGAGCTTTGATGAAGAAAAAGCAAGAAAGAAAAGAAAAAAACAAGCAATATGGAGGAAAATAGATGATTTGTTTATGTTTTATAGTTTGTGATATTGAGTTATAAACGCAGTGACACAATGGAAACTCAACCTATGGATCTATACACACACTGCTTATTGTGTTTAGACTCAAGAACACACACACACACACACACACACACACACACACACATCCTTGTACATCTATCATTGTGAGGACCTTTTATTGAGGAATGAATTCCCGAGCTACGGTGGCCCTGAGAGCTCACAGCGCTGCAACTTAAGAAAACAAAAACCACAACACAACAGAAGTGTTTCCAGAGGACACTTTAAAGTGATGCACACGTCTGGACATGCTTGATATTATCACGTTATTTAAAGATAATTATAATTTAGCGTTATAATGTTAAAACGATATAACGATCTTATCTTATTTTGATTAGTTGCTTTGGGACTGCTATGGTTGTTTAATTGCTGTTGTTTTGGTCTTTTAAAACTTGTAAGTACATTTTTATTTTATTTTTATGTTATTTTATTCTTTTTAACTTATGTATCCTCTGTTAATGTGAAGCACTTTGTGACTTCTGTCTGTGAAAGGTGCTATATAAATAAAGCTTACTTACCTACTACTTACTTATCGTGCTAACGTTAGCTGGCGATCGATAGCGTGCTAGCATTAGCAGGCTAGCAAGACCCAGACCAACTGGGTGCCCTTGAGAGAGACCAACTAAAACGTGAAACACTCATTTGTTTGATTTGTTTAACCGTAATGTGATTGATACGGGCTAGCGGGCTAACGCTATATATCACATTATAACATGAAATTATCATTATCATGAAATAACGAATACTAATAATTATGTTGATATAACGTGATAATATCACAAGCGTGTCCAGTAGGTGCATCACTTTTAAGGGTCCTCTCTAAATGTCCTCACTCTGTTGGTTAAAAACGTATGCCGGTCCTCACTAAGTAGGACATACAGGTACACATACACACACACACACACACACTCACACATCTGTTAAAACAGTTAGAGGAGGGGGGTCTGTACGCCTGCATGTGTGCCTTTGCAAGAATGTACTAGAGATTTGTGTGAGGAATCACAATATATTATGTTTTATAAAGTGTGTGTGTGTGTGTGTGTGTGTGTGTGTGTGTGTGTGTGTGTGTGTGTGTGTGTGGAGAACATGTGTGTGTCAGGTGGTGAAACCTTAACAGATCCATCTAAACAGCAGCAGAGACTAAACAAGTCAGACATGGAGGTGAAATACACACTAAATATGTTCTGCACATAGTAAAACATCTGTTTCTCTGTCGTACTGAGGTGAAAGAGTTCTGAGAGAGAAAACTGAGGACAGAGGTCCAGTTTAAGGGTCGGGGCTGGAGGTCAGGGGTCACAATGGATAAACACAAATAGTCAGACTTGTGGTTTTTATGTAAGAGAGAGAGATTGTGGTTACTAAACTAACTAAAACTACCTAAAATTATAGTGAAAATGTCCTTCGTTTCCGTCTTTGTCAACTTTTTTCATCCGTAAACCTTTTTGGTTGATATGAAATCTATTTCATCTATCTGGTTTTATGACTTAATAAACTTTGAAAAATTTGACAAATTTAAAGAAAAAAATAATCAAATTTATGAGAAAAAAAGCGACAAATTTACAAGGAAAAATGTGAAAAATTTAAAGAAAAAAATTGTCAAATTTACGAAAAAAAGTGACAAATTTAAAGAAAAAAAAGTCAAATTTAAAGAAAAAAAAGTCAAATTTACGAGAAAAAAAGTCACAAATTTACAAGAAAAAAGTCACAAATTTTAAAGAATTTTTTTTCAAATTTACGAGAAAAAAGTGACAAATTTAAAGAAAAAAATTGTCAAATTAACAAGAAAATGTGACAAATTTATGGGGGAAAAGTGACAAATATACAAGAAAAAATTGACAAAAAGGCAACATTTATTGTGACTTTTTTTAATCTGGCACCAAACAAATACCTCATGACAAAACAACTAAAACTAACAAAAACTAAACTAAAACTAAGCATTTTCCAAAAATAAAAACAAATTAAAACTAGCAAACACACTCTAAAACTCATTAAAACAAACTGAATTTGAAAACAAAAAATCACACCAAAGTTAAAACTGAAACTAATGAAAAAGAAACTATTATAAACTTGCTCTGCATGTAGATTTTCAGCAGTAAATAGACCCACAGCTGCAGTAAACATCTTTCCTTATTTATTTATTATTTATCCTCTCGTCTCTCTGCAGATGTTAAAGATGTTGTAACTGTCCTGCTCTCATTTCTGTCTTTTCACGTCTTTGTGGCCCTGCATGGTATCACAACACCATCCTCTCCGACCATCAGCCTCTAACAACAGACTGAGATGACGTATCTCAGGTCAGGCTGCCTGGTGTTGTTCCTGACTCCGCTCCTCATCATGTAATGGGGAAAAGATGTTGCCTGTCGGCTCTAATGCAGCAGCACAGGAGTCGTCTGGAGCTAGTCAGCTCTTCATCTGGCCACAATTTGCTCCTGCCACCCAGACTTGTTGTGCACAGCGCCGACAAATGTGAGGTTGTTTCTTGTTGCAGCGACAAGACGTTTGAGGTTGAGTTCAGTGTGATAGTCGGAGGAACAGAAGCAACACAGTTGACGTTGATGTGGGAGCACGGAAACAATGGAAACGATGGAAACGATGTCAGAAATCCTCTTCCAGTCTTCCTTTTTTGGCAAAGAAGAGGCATTTCATTAGTTTAAGCCTTTATTTAACCCATTTAGGCCTAAAACGCCTGGAAAAAATGCCTGTAAAACCTATATTTGAGAGCTTATACATGTGGCTTTTATAAGAAGTTGAGTTTATTTGTCCAAACCTTCAATAAAGTTTTTTTTTTTTTAAATCAACGTGTTGCATTGCGACACTCCCACATGTATTCTGATCAGTTTCATTGGCCAAGAGACCGAAAGGTGGAAAAAACAACAAATACTATAAAACGACGTTTCCGCTTTCCCGGCTTTAATGGGTTAAACTGGCATGTGACCTAAGAGGACCTGCAGTGAATATTTAGGCTTTTTCTTAGAATAAAACTATCCACATAAGATGAAATATGAAGTTAAATACATTTGATTTTTAACCCTTAATAGGACACTCATTAAAATACTTGCCAATTCCAAATTTCAACCCTAGAGAATATTGGAAGACCCGGGCGAGGGGGGTAATATTTTGAGAAAAAAAGTTTACGAGATTAAAGTGGCAAATCTACCCGAAAAAATTTGCAGATTTAAGAGATTTAAAGTGGTGAATCTGCGAGAAAAAAGTTGTTTTTTCCCACTTTTGTCTCATAAATCTGCAACTTTTTTTCGAGCAGATTTGCCACTTTAATCTAATAAATTTGCAACTTTTTTCTCAAAATATTGAGTTGCTGTTAAGCCT
Organism: Centropristis striata; assembly: GCF_030273125.1. Lineage (NCBI taxonomy): Eukaryota > Metazoa > Chordata > Actinopteri > Perciformes > Serranidae > Centropristis > Centropristis striata. The sequence continues at coordinate 36,023,914 of NC_081529.1, forward strand.
TTATTTAAACTGGCATGTGAACTGAGAAGACCTTCAGTGAATATTTAGGCTTTTCCTTAGAATAAAACTATCCACATAAGATAAAATATGAAGTTATATACATTTGATTTTTAAGTGCGTTGGTGAGACCAAGTGAGTGTGTGATAGTTTTCACTAACATCTGGAGCTGGTGTTCAAACCTCCGCCACCCCCCTCCTTTAAATACCAACTGTGTTACATCAACAGTGTGTGTGTGTGTGTGTGTGCGTGTGTGTGTGTGTGTGTGTGTGTGTGTGTGTGTGTGTGTGTGTCTGGGGACTTAAGGAACAGAAAGTGTGGAATTAGTAAGGTGGGTAATGTAGGAGAGGCACGAACAACGGAGTGTATTGTGTTAGACGTGTTTGTGTGTGTGTGTGTGTTAGTTGTGTGTGTGTGGGTGAACACAGCTGTCTCCATGTATTATCTCCCTGATAATACAGTCAAATGTTGTCCTTGTTAACCCAGAAGACATTGACCTGACTGTCTCTCTGCAGATTGGGTTTGACTCAGCGCAGCAAAAATAATTATGTGACTAATACGGGAAATGTCTTTGTCACTGTGTCACGGATTTAGTTGCATAATTTGATATAAAGTAATAAAGAAGTTTAAATCTGGCAAAGCATAGCACTGACACTGCTGTCAAAGGTGATAAAGGTGATAATAATCTCTTCATTTGTCTCTGAGACAGCGTATGAATTGCAGACACTGTTCTCCAGCGGAGTACCCCAGGGCTCTGTCCTAGGTCAACATATAATTTGTATTTTCGTGCATATACTTGGCTAAATCTTTCTCTTCTTCTCTTCTTTTCTTCTTTAACAGATAGCACTCCTGTAGCAATGACAGTTAGCTCTTAAAGTTATGTACTTACTTGATTCCTATGGTCTATGTCTAGTACTTTCAGGTTGAATGCACTTATTGTAAGTCGCTTTGGAAAAAAGCGTCAGCTAAATGACATGTAATGTAATGTAATGCAAATATTTTGTAGTCATATAGATTTAGAGCAGGGGTGGGAAATTAATTTTCCCAAGGGGCCACATGAGATACTGTAAAGGCTGCGGAGGGCCGGACCAAAACTCTGAACTAAATTCTGCTTTATATGAATTTCATCTCTTCATAAAATGCAGTAAATTATCAGGTTTTAGAGCTGTTAGTGGTAAGAATATATGCTATGAAAAGACTATGTTAATGTGGAGTAAGTCAAATGTAGCAGTAAAAAATGTATTTTAAACACAACATATATGTATGTTATGCAGTAAACAAAGAATTTATTTACCCTGTGCAAAAAGAAAAAAGTGTTTTTAACAAGATAAATCTGTGCAGGTGCTTATGCATGCATGCACATACGTAAATCGCCTTCAAAATAAAAGCGCTGTGGTTGTATTTATTTCTAATTTCCGGGTAACCTCACGCAGGCCGGACAAGGACCGCCAACAGGCCAAATGTGGCCCCGGGGCCGCCTAATGCCCAGATCTGATAAAGAGAAAGAATATAGAGTGCTGCATGAGGCCTAAAATCTGGATATGAGCATTTTTTGCACTTACTGTCCTCGCATCTCAAAGTCAATGTTTTTCTTTTAGCTGCCTGAATAAAGTCTGAGGTCTTTGATTTTAACGTTTTGTTCTAAGGCATAAAATACAGCAGTACGTTTTGCATGTCTAAAAATATGTGGTTGCTAACAAATGGCTAAATGAGACTATTGAGGTTGTTGGGGACATAAAAAACATAAAACATATAAATCATCGTCAGCTCAGTGGTGTTGACGTTAAAGTCATATGACCGCAGTGTATTTATAGACTTATAGACAACTTTAGCTTTTTTCAGTCATAAAATGATGAACAAAACGTTTAAGTATCATGAACTCTTGTTCAACTCTTGCTAACTTCCAAGTTGGCCTCCAAAATACATCTTCCCTGCAACACTCTATGCAGATGACACACAACTTTATGTATCTATAAAATCAGGAACAACAAGCAATCAGCTGTCCGTAATAACTGTGTATTAACTTTCTCCAATTCATGAAGAAAAAATCTTTAATAATCCTGTTCGAGTCATTAAGCACAGATTTTTATGATCAATTTTAGAACCTCTTGTTTCTTATAAACTTTCGTTAAAAACGATTTTCTACAAATTTGCTTTCCTGCATTGATTGATCTGTCTGTGCAAAACAAATAAAGTTTATTAACTATTAATAAATGCAGCAATAATTTAATTATTATAAATGTTATCACCCAAACTATGATTGTACAGATTATGAAGCTGTGATATTTCCTCACTGAACTTCTTCTATGCACTAGTGGTAAGTGTTACAGTTGAGACACTTGACCCAAATCAAAGCGTTATTTATAGATTGCACTACTTTTTTATAGCCCTTACTGGGTCAGAACATGGGAAAACACAGGCCTGCCATCTTTAGGTCACCTAGGACGGATCTCTTAAATCCATTTTTAAAATCATTAACACTTGTATTTGGTCAGTTCCTAACAGTGGCCCTGAGAGCTCACAGCAACTTAAGAAAACACATGTAAATATACAAAACACAAGCAAACTGAGAAAACATCTTCATCAGTCTGACAACACAAGAGCAGCATTTAGAAAACAAAGACCACAACACACAGAAGTGTTTCCAGAGGACACTTAAAAGTGATGCACACGTCTGGACACGCTTGATATTATCACGTTATTTAAAGATTATTATAATTTCATGTTATGACGTTATAACGTGAAATTATCACGTTATTTCATGATAATGGTATTTTCATGTTATAACGTGATATATAGCGTTAGCCTGCTAGCCCGTATCAATCACATTGCAGTTAAACAAATAAAATAAATGAATGATTCACATTTCAGTTGGTCTCTCTCAACGGCACCCAGCTGGTCTTGGTCTTGCTAGCCCGCTAACTCTAGCACGCTATCGATCGCCGGCTAACGTTAGCATGCTATTGATCACCAGCTAACATTAGCATTCTATCAATCTCCTGATAACCCTAGCATGCTATCGATTGCCGGCTAACATTAGCGCGCTATGATCGTTATAACATGAAATTATAATTTCCTTGAAATAACGTGATAATATCAAGCGTGTCCAGACGTGTGCATCACTTTTAAGTGTCCTCTGGAAACACTTCTGTTGTGTTGTGGTCTTTGTATTCTAAATGCTGCTCTTGTGTTGTCAGATTGATGAAGATGTTTTCTCAGTTTGCTTGTGTTTTGTGTATTTGCATGTGTTTTCTTAAGTTGCAGCGCTGTGAACTCTCAGGGCCACTGTATGAAGTGTTAATGATTTTAAAAGTGGATTTAAGAGATCCATCCCAGGTGACCTGAAGATGACAGGCCTGTGTTTTCCCATGTTCTGACCCAGTAAGGGCTATAGGAAAGTAGTGCAATCTATAAATAATGCTTTGATTTGGGTCTCAGGGCCACCGTAGTTCCTAGAACTTTGGGGGTCTATCCTAACAACAAATATCAGCTTTCAAAACAAACACTCGTCCTGCTTCTCTTTCTCAGTTTTTAGTTGAGTGTTTTCAGTGTTTAATCTCATCTTTTAACTGTCAGCTGTTGGATGTGGGAATCTGAGTGGAGAGTAGGACGGCTGCAGCAGCAGAGGATTGATCGATGTGCTGCCCACGCTACAGCATCCACATTATATACAAGAGAGAGAAAATAACAGTGTAGAGACAGAGAACCCATTCAAACTGCATTTCTATACCTTATTACTGCTGATGGAGAAATCCTTGAAAGCAGTAAAGAGAGCCTTTCACCTTGTTCGTAGCATCTTTTTGTTTATGATTACTGAACACACGTGTGCTTCAGCCTGACTACTGACTCACTGCTGACCACTGCTCATGTTCACATCAGGGATGGGCAACATGAGGCCCGGGGGCCACATACGGCCCTCACCCTCACTAGATGTGGCCCTCAGTACAACTACATGCATTTGAGCATGAAATCTTAAAAGTGCAGTGTAAAAATGCACAAAATTACTTCTTGTAATTAATGTTGGTCTGCTGTTCTTGCACTGAAATAAAAATAAATCACAGTAAGTGGTTATTTTTATTTGCTTCAAACCTTTTGTATTCCTATTTATACTGTTATACATGCATTAGAGCATGAAATATGTTAAGTTACTGCACTGTAAACAAATAGACACAAAATAAACAAATAGACTCAAAATGAACAAAAAAACAAACACAAAATGAACAAAAAAGACAAAATGAACAAAAAAAGACACAAAATGAACAAAAAAAGACAAAATGAACAAAAAAAGACACAAAATGAACAAAAAAGACAAAATGAATGAAAAATAAACAAAATGAACAAAAACATGAAATCTTAAAAGTGCAGTGTAAAAATGCACTAAATGACTTCTTGTAATTAATGTTGGTCTGCTGTTCTTGCACTGAAAAAAAAAGAAATCACAGTAAGTGGTTATTTTTTATTTGCTTCAAACCTTTTGTATTCCTATTTATACTGTTAAACATGCATTAGAGCATGAAATATGTTAAGTTACTGCCCTGTAAACATATTTTAAGCTGCAGTTTCATCATATCTGGTGAAGTGATGCTCCTATATGTGGCCCTGTGAAACATTGTGGCCCCCTGCAGCATTTAAGTTGCCCATCCCTGCTTCACATGTTCACATCTGCACTGACAGCTGTGAGCCGGCGTAGATTCCCACACATGGATGCCTGTCTGTGGGAGTGGAGTGGATGTGATGGGTTATAGAGGGTTTGTATCTGTATCTGAATGGATCAACTGGGACTTCTCTTGATACTTGAGTAACACATTAACAGAAGAGAAGGGGAGGTCTGGTGTCTGAGTGAGGTGAGTGTGGAGCAGATAGGAATCCCTCTAATTGATTCATTATGGTGTGAAAGTGGGCGAGAGGAATGTTTATCTATCTGCTGTCTCTGCAGACAAACACGTGCAGAAAAAAGTCTTTGGCCTGATGTCATCTATGAGGCTCCCCACAGAGTCAATGATGTCACATTAACACCAGCATGGGGCCATAGGCTGAACCTCAGCACCAGATAAGAGTTAGAAAACAAATGAATCAAGATAAAATAAATAGTGAAAGCATATAAGGTAGGGCTGGGTGAAATGGCCCTAAAAGATTATCACAATATTTCAGGGTATTTTTGCAATAATGATATTCTTTACGATATAACAAAATACTGAAAAATTTATAGAAAATGTGATTTTTAGTCAATTTTTTTTTTGCAAATCTCAAAAGTTGCCAAATACAAAAAAAATCTCTTGACCCTGAGTATTAGCAAATAATGAAAATAACCGTCTGGGGGGCCCCCGGGAGAAAATTTTGTACATTTTATAGTACAACGTGATCATCTTGTCCACTTTGAGAGCTAAATGTGAGCAAACACCTCACATAACATTTTTCAGTCAACATGTTTCCACTAGGTAATGGAGCAGCCAGACAGGGTTGAAAAACAGCTGCTAGGAGGTCCGGGGGCATGCAGCCCTGGATACATTTTTTTCATAAAAGCCCAAATATGGTGCCTCTCACACATTCTAATGCCACTATTCCATCATATACACGGATCTAATCATTGCATATTTTAATGAAATATTGTAAAGGAGAATAAAGGTTCTTGTAGGTTTTATTTAAGGCATCTTATTTTGACAGTCTTCTTGTAAATTTTGTGGTGGATTTAACACACTGCTCTTATTTTGAAAGCTGCATTTGTTTAGCGACAGGAAGTAATAGTAGCTTTTTATGATTAAAACAATTTTATATGTTAGCTAATGTTAGCTCACTGCTAACTAACGCTATATTGCAACATTGTGTTTGATAGGATTCAGTTCAGCACTAAAAGAGATGATGTGGGGACGGGACTGATACAGACAGGTAGACATGTTTCTCAACACAAACTAACTTTATATTATGAATAGTGTAGATAAACTTTCAGTAGGTTGAAATGTGACGTTAGTGCAGCACATGAGACTCTGGAGCCGCCACAGTCTAGGTCATTAATGGAAACCCTTAGTTACTACGGCAACAAGTAGGAATGTTGCCAATATCATGATATGCATTTTTTTCATACATAAAAAAATATACCGGTATAATCTATACGATATGGCACACCACTAATATAAGGGCTTAGAACATCACAGTTTCAGTGGTCGTTGCCATGCTCAGTTATGTCTCATAAGCTGTTGCAGCAATGTCATGTTAAACAGTGAGGTCAAGTTTTTTTTTTAAATAATGTCACTGCAGTGAAAGGGCTACTAGGGGGACTGACAACATTTCACATGAATAAAACTGGGCTCATTGAATCCACGAGAGTCTCAGCTTTCTAGTGATATCAATTTTATGCCATTTTAAGAATATTTAGGGACCCAAGGATGCAGAAATAATCAAATACAATAGGTGAAATAAAAGATATATTAGCATGGGTTAGAATAATGTGGACATGTCTGTAAAGAGAAGACTTGTCGCTACCGATAGAAACTGTTTTCATTCAGATATCTTGAGGTCAAGAGACCTCTTTGAAAATGGCAATGCCAGTTTCTTCCTCAGCTTTTGCATAATGTTGGAGCATTATTATTGCTAAAATGATATCAGGACATGGTTGGTACCAATGGATCCTGAGGTCATCTAGTTTCATATGACACCAGTTTACTAGAATAAAACCTGAACCTGCTGTAGCCAGAAAGACAGAAAGACAGGGGCAGTGAGGTCATTAAGGGTTATAAATATAGACTAGTCAGTTTGCTTTTCCCCCAATTATTTAAGTAATAGTTTGGTCCAATTAAATAGAAATACAAAAATGAAATGTTTCCAGTTTCCAAGGTGACACCTTCGAGTTATTTTCATAAAAAAACTGAATATTAATTTCAGAAACACTGAGAAAACACAACCACACTCTCTTTTACTTTCACGTCCTCGCCAAGGGACGAGACATATCTGCCACACACTGATAACAGGGGTGTGGACGCACACACACACATGTTACACACACACACACACACACACACGCACACACACACACACACACACACACACACACATTACATCACCAACATCAACTGCTATCCTGTCACACATGAGAAGAACAAAACAGAGGTAGATGGAAAAACAAATCTAATGATGGATTGGAAAAACAACACAGAGCATAAGAGAAAATAGCTGCATTCACCTTTAAAATCTCACTCCCTCATCTATGACACACACACACACACACACACACACACAGCAACACATAACTGCTGACTATCTCAGCCTCGCCAGCAGCCCACACAATTTAAACTGACATTTAAATGCAAATAGGCAGAAATGTTGTAAGATGCAGAACTCACAGAGGGAAAGTAAAAGGGTTAAAGAGTTTGGAGGAACAGAAGACATGAAATACCGCGACATGGAGAGTAAAAAACAACAAATATGAGATTAAGGAAGAATGTAGAGTGCAGACACAGATGGAGGAAATCTAAGAGAGAGGTTTAAAGCACCTGTTGGTTTTCTGTCTGTCTTTGCATAGTTTCACTAACCTCCCCGTGAAACGCTCTGACCGTGAAAATGAAACAATGTCAGAAATGTTCACCTGTTACCATGCAGCGTCCTTTTTTGTTGTTGTTGAAAATTGGTGGTTGTGTGCAGTGGATGTTTAGGGGGAGATAGCAGGTCAACAATAAATGTCATAGAAGAGGTTGACATCATCTGAAAGCTGTGAACCTGAAGATTAATCTGAGATGAAGCTCAAGTTGTTCTGGTGAAAAATATCTAATTAAAATGACTTAATGAATGAATTATTTATTTATTGAAGAATTATATTATGGTGAATAAAGGGTTAATAACATTAGGGTTCGCTTTCTAAAGTCCAGTCCAGGTTTAACTGGGTCCCACAAGTTGTAGCAATTTTTGGTTAGATACCCTTTTGTACTAGCCTGGGCAACATCAGACTAGATCACTAATGAGATCTAGTCTGGAGACCACCTATTCATTTCTCCGTAGAGGAGGCGTGGTTTACGATCCTCCAGAGCCGTTTATTGGGCGCTACGAATGTCTATCATAGCGTCTGTACGTAGCTCTTAGCCAGTCAGATCAGTTATACCAGATGACGTATCTAGAGCGACAGAAGACGACTGATGTTTACACGATGGCGCCGAACGATTATTGCTGTTTGTGCAAGATAAATATGAAGGAAGAAGGACACTCCACATATGCACTCTTCAGACAAATATTTTTCCAAAAAAACAATGAGCACATCAGAGACACAAAACTGTGTCATAAAATGACTAAAAAGACACAAAATTACCCAAAAAAAAGAACAATTATTAAGAAAAAAGACAAAAATGACACAAAATGACAGAAAAAAACTAAATTACTTAAAAAAATAAACAAAATTACCAAAAAAATACACAAAATGACTAAAAAAGACACAAAATTATTTAAAAAAGACACAAAATTACCCAAAAAAAGTAATTAAAGGGACCTTCCACACACAACACGGTAAAGTGCCATTCATATAAAACTCACATTAAACTTTCATATCAAGGTGGGGGCCACAAAATATTGCAACGAGGGCCACAATTGGCCCGCGGGCCGCGAGTTTAAGACCCATGCTCTAAACTATCTAGAACTCTGTCTACAGCTAGATCCAAAGAGAGCTTGGCGTCTGCTGCAGCCATGTTGGATCCGTAAGAAAACTACAAAACTACAAGCTTCCGTCTGTCCAGTAGAACGCGTCCTCGTCTTGTGATTGGATACCAACAGCAGAGCTAAGAATCAGACATGGACTCCATGCTGTCTTGCAGATCAAAACAAAATCAAGCATGCAAGGCAGCATGGGTATAACAAGGCTAATTTGCTGCACACATTTGGTGCTAAGTAATTCAATTTTATTCATGGAACCATGTTGTTTTTGCTTTAAACTGCATGTTATCAGCATAAATGTATGTAAAGAGCAGACTTGTGGAAACACAGAGAGCTTATTTTCATTCAGATAGCATGATGTCAGAGGTCACATGACTAACTAACTTTGGGTCTATAGATTCCTTAGATCTTCTGGTTTCATATGATATCAGTGTCTTTAGTATATTCCATAAATTTGAGCCCGCTACGGCCTCCGGGAGATAAAAAAGGGTGAGTTTGCCGGCGGGACCTCTGAATAATCACTGGTTAAGACGCTGTTACTGTACAAGTGGGCTGAAAACCAGTTGTCATGGAGAAATTAAGGGAAAGGCCTGTTTTAATGTGATCTGAACACCAATCTATCACTTTGGACCGATTATTTCTCTACTGCAGCTATTCTCAACCTTGGGGTCCTGATCCCAATTGGGGTCATGTGTTCATGTGTTTTAGTCTTTTTGGTCATTTCATGGGGTTTTTTGGATCATTTTGTGTTTTTTTAGTCATTTTGTGTCTTTTTTTTTTTAATTTTGTGTCATTTTTTGGTCATTTTGTGTATTTTTTTGATAATTTTGTGGTCAATTTGTCTTTTTTTGGTCATTTTGTTTCCTTTTTTTGGTCATTTTATATCTTTTTTTGTCATTTTGTGTCTTTTTGGTCATTTTGTTTCTTGTTAGGGCCATTTTGTGTCTTTTTTGGTCAATTTGTGTCTTTTTTGGTCAATTTGTGTCTTTTTGTGGTCATTTTTTGTCAATTTGTGGTCAATTTGAGTCCTTTTTTGCTTTATTTTATGTAATTTTTTGGTCATTTTGATGTTTTAGTTGTTGTCTGCTTCATTATTTGTCCAAAATTCATTGTATCAACTGAGTTTGTCTGATCTGAACTGTGAGATTCTGTTCAGTGAGCGAACAGACGGACAACATGCATGTTAGATTGGGGGTCGAGACTCAAAAAGGTTGAGAACTACTGCTCTACTGTACATCAGTGCTTGTGATCCTTTCCCTCCTGCAGCGTCCTCAAGCTTTCATAGCATGAAACAAATCCATGGAAATCCAATCAGCTTCATACAGCAGGTTCTCATGGAAACTAAAGCCTGCTCTCTCTCTCTCTCTCTCTCTCTGATAAAAATAAAAGCAACATAATTATGGCTCTATTTGCTCTTAAATACTGTACGGTGGCTTCAGGTTTAGACTCAAGCAGTCAGCTGCTTGATTAATTGGCTTTCTTCTTTTTCTTTTTTCTTTTTTTTTTTTACAGCTAGAGAAGCAATAAAAATGTTCCCAAAATATGTGAACTGTACAGGAATATTGGGCTCATTTTGCAGATTCATTTTGCTACAGTATGTTGTGTAGATGTGTTGTAACACTTTTTTTTTTTAACCAATTCACAGCACATCCTGTTAGAGTCACAGCTGACCTGAGAACAGCCAGAGCCAGGGAAACAACATGGAGACATGTTGGACTGAATTAAAACAGCAACTTCTGTGACATCATAGACTGAATATAAATAATGGACGTCCAAATAAACTGTCATTAAGTGAAAATACAGTGAAAGGCTCAAAGTTATGAGACCAAACCGCTAAACATCCTTTTTTCTATCTATATAACGTTATATATAACTTTATTGACACGTTGCCGTGGATACGCATTGTTCTGCTTCTCTCCTGATGACACCTCGCCTTGTTAGTGACCTGTCAATCAAAGGTAGCCCTGCCCCAAATCATACGACTCTTTATCTTCTATTTTCTTCTAAATGGGGCCATTATTAGAACTATTAACATCAGATTGTCTTGAAGATGATTTTACTAGTGATTGAGACCATAGTGTTGTCCTGAAAAACATTTCTGAGGTAATAAATCAAGTGAGAAGTTTTCTCATTTTTGCATTGAAATGAATGGACTAAAATGCTTTTGCAGCCACACTTAGCACCCCTGCTGGAATTTTCCGTAGAATGCAGCTTAAGGCACTTCCTGGTTTGCTCCCTGTCAGACCCGGAGGTTGCCGCCTGGTGCACATATACTGTATGTTTTTAATAATGTAACTCACACATTTTTTTTGATGAAAATAATTATTTAGAGGGAAGAAGGTTTCTTCTTTATATCATTATCTCATTGTAAGATCGATGAGTGTGTGCTTTAGTTTTTTTTTTCTATTTTGTGTTTTGTTTTCTTGCAAATATACTTTACTTCACTGGAATACCCATTATGATTTTTATAATTTTCTTAAATGGACAAAAACATATTTGGTGAAATATAGTATTTTTGGCTTATTGTTTTTAGATCACACATGTTGGACGATTAAGGAAAAAATTCAGCTTTCTTTGCAGCATGAAGAGACACTTAGGAGGGTTTTTGTGAGTGGTATGAACATCAAAGCTCTTGTTCTGTGCTAATTATTCATGCAATAAGTCAAGCTGACATCCATCATGATCTCATCTGCACTCAGTGACACTTCAGCCTGCAGCTACGACCCTTCACAAGCTGTTTACTCTCTCAGGAGCTCTGCAGCCCGACAGCTGATCTGCAGCAGGTGTTTTATGACAACAATCATTAACATCCATGTCTGTTTTATCAGATTTTAGGTCAGTGTGACAAAAATGATAGATCCTAACAAGCAGGTCAGCAGCAACTTCCAGCAGGAGAATAAATTGCTTTTGCTCTTGCTAGATGTAATCATAGTGTAATGAATGCAATGGGAACATGGAAGTGATTTCTTTTTTTTTTTTTCAATCTGGCCCAGCAGTATAATTTATTTTCCTTCTAGCATCAATTTCTCATTCTTTGAACTGGGAGAGACGTGCGGGTTGACAGTTTCCTTTTACTGCATTTCAATTGTTTATTAAGACTCCATAATAATAATAATAATTATTATTATTATTATTATTATATGACCGATACCAGAGTTGAACATCTGACAAAGCTACTCAGCTGGAAAATGAATGAGACTTTTTAGAATTGAGATAATCTTTTCTAAAATATCCAATTATTGTGTAAATCCACTTGGTTTATGTTCAGTAGCAGGGGATCAACTTTGCATCTTGAACCTGAGGCATCCATCAATCTAGACTTGTTGCAAAAAAGTTGCAATGATAGATGACTATAAGTCAACAGAGCATGTCTAATAACAACGACTAATGCAGTGTACCAGTTTTCTAATCTGATATCTATTGGAGACTCCTTTTTTCCCCACAAAATGCATCCACTCTTTTTTTTACACATTCCACCTCTCAATGCTCTTCTCTCTCTACAGGGCTGTTTCCGTTACAGTCCAATACCCAGAATGAGGCGAGTCTCCCTCGCTGAAACGCCCCTAATCTGAATACGAGCCGTCCTAGCGGTCTTTTGTCTGGACTTTTTTCGTCCCTTTGGAAGAGCAGGGTCTTTTTTCTCCCCTGATAAAATCCTGGTTACTGATTGGATAGAACACTAAGCAGGAAGTGACGTAGTACTCGATGCCACAACAACACGCGCCATTTGTAAAAGCCGGTGAAGTAGCGAGTAGTCACAAGCAACAATAAACATAAACCCCTTTCATAGTGAGGTCTGCAAATCCTGTTATACTGCTGTAAAGATCTAAACAGCTCTTCACCGTAGAGCATCAGGCACGAGGTTCACAGTAGCACAGTGCTAACAGGCTAACAGTTAGCTCTGTAGCAGTACAGTGTGTATGTGCTAACAGGCTAACAGTTATCTCTGTAGCAGTACAGTGTGTATGTGCTAACAGGCTAACAGTTAGCTCTGTAGCAGTACAGGGTGTATGTGCTAACAGGCTAACAGTTAGCTCTGTAGCAGTACAGTGTGTATGTGCTAACAGGCTAAC